>NC_040095.1:8484848-8787878 GCF_003369695.1 Bos indicus x Bos taurus | reverse complement strand
AGTAGACTCATAGCTGACTTTCCAACAACAGTGGAAACCACTGTAGAATAGTTTCTTCAATATGCTAAGTAAAATAAGTAAAAGTGAATTGAGAATTTTATGTTCAGAAAAAGAACAAAACCCTGCCATTCAATAATTAACAAGCATGAAATAAAAATATTTTCAGAAGAACTAAATCTGAGATTCTCAACAAAGAATTTCTAAATCATGTACTCAAAAAAAAAAGGAAAAATTTCCAGAAGAAAGTCTGAGATACTAAAAGAAATGACCAAAATTAAAAACATGAAATGATATCAGTCATTCCGTTCAGTCGCTTAGTCGTGTCCGACTCTGCGACCCCATGAATCGCAGCATGCCAGGCCTCCCTGTCCATCACCAACTCCTGGAGTCTACTCAAACTCATGTCCATTGAGTCGGTGATGCCATCCAGCCATCTCATCCTCTGCCGTCCCCTTCTCCTCCTGCCCCCAATCCCTCCCAGCATTAGAGTCTTTTCCAATGAGTCAACTCTTCACATGAGGTGGCCAAAGTATTGGAGTTTCAGCTTCAGCATCAGTCCTTCCAATGAACACCCAGGACTGATCTCCTTTAGGATGGACTGGTTGGACCTCCTTGCGGTCCAAGGGACTCTCAAGAGTCTTCTCCAACACTACAGTTCAAAAGCATCAGTTCTTCGGCGCTCAGCTTTCTTCACAGTCCATATAGATAACTCTAAATTAACACTGATGAATTAAAACAATTATCAAACTGGCGCAATTGGTACACTGAAGTAAACATTTTCTGTGTATGATGTTTGCTTAATAAACCAACTTGGTATTTTTCGTTAATATCTAATTACTTTCATAAAAAAACACCATATTCTATTCCATCATGCTACATTTTAAAATAATGAGCACTATAAACAAAATCATTTGCATTTTTTGGCATTTTAAAATATGGCAATAAATGCATAATTTTGAAATAGGAAACATTTATAGCAACAACAGCCAACTGTTACTGAATGTGTACTATGTGGAAACCCTTATTATTAACTCATTTAATTATCAAAACAAGTCATTAAAGTAAGTACAAAACTGAAAAAGAGAAAGTGTTAATCACTCAGTTGTGTCTGACTCTCTGTGACCCCATGGACTGTGGCCCACCAGTCTCTTCTGTCCATGGAAATCTCCAGGCAGGAATACTGCAGTAGGTGGACATTCTGGCCATTCCCTTCTCCAGGGGATCTTCCCAACCCTGGGATCAAACCCTGGTCCCCTGCATGGCAGGCAGATTTTTTACTGTCTGAGCCACCAGGTACCATCATCATTTTATAGACGAAGTATAAGGAAAAATTAAGTTATTTGCTTAAGGTCACAAACTTAGAAAGAAAAAGAGGCAGAATTTGAAAAAAAGACAATCTGTTTCCAAAAACCTTATGTTCATCAGATGGTTCTACATAGTCTCCCAAGGAGATTGCTTATCAGTTTATCCTGACTAAAGTTTCTCACTCAGAAAATAGAGTAAACACAATAGTTTGAGGCCCCATTTTAAATGTCCATAAAATTGAAAAATAGATTCAAAAATGTAATATTTTGAATGAATTCTCTAGTTGTGAATTTTGGCTGATTTGCCACTTATATGAAAACGATATGACCTACAGTATTTGGTATCTACTTTCAAATAAATGACATATATATATGAAAATTAAAAAAAACCAATAATCAAACAATAATTTGTAATTTGTGGACTAAAAATAATGAAGCAAAAATACCAATGAAAGAAAAAAATGCTTCAATTCAGAAAGGAAGGATGACTGTGGCTTTCCATTTTGTAAGTTCCTTTTATTGTTCTGGAAGAGGAAAAACATATTTACTAACATATAGGTTATTTTATTAAAATTTCAAGGATAAATACTAAAATTTGTAGAGGCTTATGAGAGCCAGAGTTGCTTCAGGCAAGAAATTATTGAAAAATAAAAAAATATTAAGAATAAACTATAGATTTAAAAAAAGATTTAAAAGACAGTAAAAATAATAACATGCATAATTTTGAAAATATGGACAAAATGAAAAACTCTCAGAAAAAAAACCTCAGCAAAATAGGATTGTCACCCCATTTACTTAATTTATATGCAGAGTACATCATGTGAAATGCCAAGCTGGATGAATCACAAGCTGGAATCAAGATTGCCAGGAAAGTATCAACAACCTCAGATATACAGATGACACCACTCTAATGGCAGAAAGTGAAAAGGAACTAAAGAGTCTCTTGATGAGGGTTAAAGAGGAAAGTGAAAAAACTGGCTTAAAACTCAACATTCAAAAAACTAAGATCATAGAATCCAGCCCCATCACTTCACAGTAAATAGAAGGGGAAAAAGTGGGAGCAGTGATGTACTTGATTCTCTTGGGCTCCCAAATCTCTGCAGATGGTGACTGCAGCCATGAAATGAAAAGATGCTTGCTCCTTGGAAGGAAAGCTATGACAAACCTAGACAGCATATTAAAAAGCAAAAACATCACTTTGCCAACAAAGGTCTGTATAGTCAAAGCTATGGTTTCTCCAGTAGTCATATATGGACGTGAGAGCTGGATGTAAAAACGTCTGCGTGCCGAAGAATTGACGCTTTTGAATTCTGGTGCTGGAGAAGGTTCTTGAGAGTCCTTTGGACAGCAAGGAGATCAAACCAGTCAATATCAACCATGAATATTCACTGGAATGACTGATGCTGAAGCTGAAGCTCCAACACTTTGGCCACCTGATGTGAAGAGCCAACTCATTGGAAAAGACCCTGATGCTGGGAAAGATTGAAGGCAAAAGGAGAAGAGGGTGACAGAGGATGAAATTACTAGATAGCATCATCGACTCTATGGACATGGATTTGAGCAAACTCCAGGAGACAGTAAAGGACAGGGAAGCCTGGCCTGCCGCAGTCCATGAAGTCACAGAGTCGGGCACGACGTAGCAACTGAACAATACCAACTAGTCTTCTAACACTAAAGAAGTCAAATTCCTTTAACAGAGGCATCTTCCTAATAATCAAGAAGAAGAAAAAATAGAAGCACTCTTTTTGTAATCAGAAACAAGAAATATATGTCTGCTATTTCACCACTTTTGTTCAATATTATCCTTGACCTCTGCAATAAGACAAATGTATATATATAAAGTATAAGAAGTGAAAAGGGAGAGACAAAACTGTCATTATTTGTCAATGTTTTTATCTTCTACATAGGAAAAACTACACTAATTTTTAGAATTAATAGAAGAGTCTCACCAGAAAATTACATAAAAGGTCAAAAAATCATATTTCTATATATTAAGAGAAAGCACCTAGTAAATATAAAATTTTAAAGTTATTATTGTTTGTTGTACTATTCTATGTATTTTAAATTTTTTTAAATAAATAAAAAGGAAGTATAGGACAAATTATCAAAAGAAAACAGAGATACAACATTTACTAGTGGTCACACCAAAAAATAAGATATCTAGGAATAAATACCAGAGAAGGCAATGGCAACCCACTCCAGTACTCTTGCCGGGAAAATCCCATGGACGGAGGAGCCTGGTAGGCTGCAGCCCATGGGGTTGCTAAGAGTTGGACAAACTGAGCGACTTCACTTTCACTTTTCACTTTCATGCATTGAAGGAGGAAATGGCAACCCACTCCAGTGTTCTTGCCTGGAGAATCCCAGGGACGGGGGAGCCTGGTGGGCTACCGTCTATGGGGTCGCACAGAGTCAGACACGACTGAAACGACTTAGCAGCAGCAGCAGCAGCAGCAGCAGGAATAAATACAACATAAGCAGAAAATAACCTGAATGAAGGAAATTGTAAAACTTTACTTTGAAAACTCATTAAGGAATACTAAGATAAAACAGAAATCCATGCTCATGGATATAAGACTCAGTATCATAATGCCAGTTATTCACCAACTGGTCTAATTCGATAGTGATCAGAATCACCTGTTCCAATAACCTAAGCCCAGATACAGCAATGTAATTAAGGTCAGTTCCTTACACAGAAGACAAGGGACCACATCTGTGACCCTCCCTACTCTCCAGGGAAATTTTATCATATCTCTCTGGGTGCTATCATTACACATGCTTCTATTATGCTGGTGGTAACCATTCTTTCTAAACCGAAAGCCCAGATGTAACACTGAGTGCAGAGTTTCTCAACCCTGGCACTTTTGACATTTTGGACCAGATAATTCTTTGTTGTAGGCGGCTTTCCTGTGCATGGTAGGATGTTTAGCATCTACTTAACATCTCTGACCTCTACTCACTAGATTCTGGAAGCACCTGCACACACACACCAGTTGTGACCATCATAAATGTCTCCAAACATTGCCAAATATCCCTGCAGGACATAATCATCCCCTACAGGCTAGGTGTACAGTATGACAATGGAGTACATTTCCTGTGGACTTTTCTCCCTCATTCATCTGTTTTTCCACTGGACTTTTCATCAATCAATAATTATATGAGACAACCTAGAAGCAAAGAATTAGAAATCATGATTGTATCAGACTACCATTCTAAAGGAGATCAGTCCTGGGTGTTCTTTGGAAGGAATGATGCTAAAGCTGAAACTCCAGTACTCTGGCCACCTCATGTGAAGAGTTGACTCATTGGAAAAGACTCAGATGCTGGGAGGAATTGGGGGCAGGAGGAGAAGGGGACGACAGAGGATAAGATGGCTGGATGGCATCACCGACTCCATGGATATAAGTTTGAATAAACTCTGGGAGTTGGTGATGGACAGGGAGGCCTGGCGTGCTGCGATTCATGGAGTTGCAAAGAGTCGGACACGACTGAGCGACTGAACTGAACTGGTTCAGTAGTAACACGGGAAGCCAAAGTAACAAAGCCAAGTAACAAAACAAGAATGCCTTTAAAATTATAAGGGGAAGTGTTTTCCCAGCTGCCTTTTCACTTAAGCAGTCCACATAATTGAGTTTTAACCAATGCAGCATGCGTGAAAATGAAACCAATTTCAAGGGCAGACCTCTAAAATCTTCCACAGGATCCTTTATGGACTCTTCCCCTGTCATCTGAAGGGATGCAGAAGACCTATTGAGGACTCCAAGACCCTGGTAAAGCCTCCAGGTAGATGAAACCTGAGTCCTTAAAAAACACCATGTAGAAATCGACCTACCAAACAACTGCACTTAAAATGAAGTGAGTGAAACTTTTTTTGTGTTAAGACCCTGAGATATGAGAGCTGTTTGGTACAACAGTTAGCCTATTCTGACTAATGCAGCAGTGTCAAATTCTGTACCCATACAAACCACCCATTAAATGGCCAAATAGGAAAAAAAAAAATCCAGATTTCAAAAATGTACCTCCTCTGTATCTTTTCTTGAAAAAGCAAGTAGAGAATGCACTCTATCAAAATGAGGGGGTAAAATAAAGAAAGAAGTTGTTAAACCCAATCAGATGAAAAGAATTCTCAGGATGATAGTGAAAAATCTCAGGAGAATGGCTAGGCAGCAGGCTTAAAAAAAAACAACCAAAGAAGATCAGAGCAGAGGTCAGGAGCTTTAGAAGGGCATTCAAGAAAAAAAAAAAAAGTGGAATTAATAGATTAGCTGAAGTCTTTGGTTATACTGAACAGCTTTATACAGCTTTACCAGCTAGTCTGGGCTACATTAGTGATAAAACACAAAAAACTGAGGCAATCAACTGCAATGGGGGGAAACAAGTTGAACAAGAAATCATAATACACTTTGAGATTTAGCTGTCACAGTATACGTGCAGTTGTGACTATGTACATCCTGAATATTGACTTATCCCAAAATTATTATACCAATACATCTGTATCGGGAGAATAATAGAAGGAAAAGCAGGGGGAGGTGTGAGGAGATAAGAATTGGGAATACATAGAACAAGAAGTTCTCCTCTTCTATAGGAGGAAGTCCATTGATAATATCTAAAGTTTACAAATCAAGTGATAGCAGTGTAAGCATATTATTTAGAAACAGTGAGACAAATTTCTCCTTCCCCCAAAAAGAAATGACAGCTGAAAGAAATGGCAATGGTTTTATTGCGAGAGGACTCAGGGATAGAAAAGTTAGAGAAGGGCAGCTGTTCTTTCTTTATAGCCATTTTATTATCTGAATTTTAAATAGTATACATCAAAATTAAATTTTAGGAAAGGAAGGAAGGAAGGAAAAAGAAAAGAAAGAAGAAGGGAGAAGGGAAAGGGGAAGGAAGAAATGCAGGAAAAAGAAAATGGACAACTCACAAAGAAAACTCAGTAACAGTATGAAAAATTACCTCCAAATCAAAAAACTAGAAAACAAAATAATTGATCTTAACCCATAAAACTAGAAAAGTCTTTTAAAAAAAAAAGATTGATAATATTCAACACTGGGTGTGGGAAAAATCCACTCCTGCCATATAAACTTGGATAACTTCTCAGGAGATCAATTTGGCTCATGCATTCTAATTCTCTGCCAAACCCAACATGCACTGCAGATATTGCTTATAAATCATAACTCTCTTTCCAGCTGAAATTAGAATAGAGCTTCAGAATCATTCTCAATACAACCCTCAAGATAGCCACAACCCATACACTGGTTTGAACTGGGTTTGATAAAAGTATGATCTCATTTTTGCACAACTTCAAAAAGTCTATGTATAATATAGGGCATCGGAATTAATGTGTAAGATTATACAGACCTATTTGCATCCTGGGATAAAAATTCAAAAATAATGGCCTTACCAAAATTCTCTCATCGAACGTGAGGCTAAAGCTTTCATGCTAATGCTTTATTGGAGCTGCAATCTTAGAGATGCATTAGGGAAGGGAAAAGGGAAGTGGTCAAGGAAAGAGGGAGAGCAAATACATTCTGGTGTCTTATTAAGGAGTAAGGCTGATGGCTCAAATGAAACACCCCCGGAGAGGTGACATGGAACACTGCTCTTAGAACAATCCATTGAGTGAAGAAAGGATGAACAATTTCTCTGTTGGTTCCTTCCTACCTTCCTGTCACTAGTCAAAGTCAAGGGCATTAGCCCTTTCCTCCTTGGCCTCTCCAGAGAGCCAATGGGAGTGACACAGCCTCTGCAGTTCCAATCCAGCCAAAGGATAGGCACAGTGTCCCTTCTTTTAGGTGGCTAGGACAACGGTAGCAGGTGAAACTTGCCAAGACAGTCTCATTAGGGACGCAAGGCAAAGCAGGGCCAAAGAGCTTCAGGTTGTACATAATTTGCATTTGATACAAATATGATCCCATTTTTGCTCAACTTTTTAATACATACATTTATATGTGTGTGCTGCTGCTGTAATATGTATTATATTTGCATATATGTACTTTCAGTCCTTTGGACTGCAAGTAGATAAATCAATCCTAAAGGAAATCAACCCTGAGTATTCACTGGAAGGACAGATGCTGAAGCTGAAGCTCCAATACTTTGGCCACGTGATGAGAAGAACTGACTCACTGGAAAAGACCCTGATGCTGGATTGAAGGCAGGAAGAGAAGGGAACGACAGAGGATAGGATGGTTAGATGGCATCACCGACTCGATGGACATGAGTTTGAGCAAGCTCCAGGAGATGGTGAAGGACAGGGAAGCCTGGTGTGCTGCAGTCCATGGGGTTACAAAGAGTCAGACATGACTAAGTGATTGAACAACAAATATGTATTTGGATAGGAACGTTTGGAGGAAAATACACATAAACATTTTCTGAGGTTACATCTAGTGATTTTTTTTTCTTTTTTGCTTATCAAAATATATTTTTAGGTTTGCTTTAATAAACTTTTACTTCCTGCATGAAATAAAAAAGGGGATTCATTTTGATATTTGGCAAAACTAATATAATTATGTAAAGTTTAAAAATAAAATAAAATTTAAAAAAAAGGGGGGGGAGATAAATGCTGGTAATTAAAAATTATTTTTAAGGTATAATAGTATCTAACAAGTAGATCACAACAAAATTAAAAAGATAATTCTCTTGAACAGAATTTAAAAGTAAAAGCGACCTTTAAAATATTTTTATGTTGCTATTGTTCAGTCACTAAGTTGTGTCCGACTCTTTGTGATCCCGTGGACTACAGCCCACCCCACCAGGCTCCTCTGTCCACAGAGTTTTTCAGGCAAGAATATTGGAGTGAGTTGCCATTTCCTTCCCTAGGGGATCTTCCCAGACCAGGAATCAAACCTGTGTCTCCTACATTGGCAAGCAGATTCTTTACCTCTGAGCCACCTAGGAAGTTCACCATTTTTTTACAACGTATGACAAAAACTGTACCTGCCCATATACGTACTGAATAAAGAATGTGCTTAGTTGCTTCAGTTGTGTCTGACTCTTTGTGACCCTATGACCTGAGGCCTGCCAGGCTCCTCTGTCCATGGGATTCTCCAGGCAAGAATACTAGAGTGGATTGCCATTCCCTTCTCCAGAGGATCTTCCCAAGCCAGGGAATGAACTCACATCTCTTACACCTCCTGCATTGGCAGGCAGGTTTTTTTTTTTTTTTTACCACTAGTGTCACCTGGGAAGCCCACTGAATAATGAATACCAAATTTAAAAATGGAATAAATCAGAAATCCATAAAACAAAAATATATGCATGTGTGAAAAACTATTACAATTAGAACCACAAAAGACCATTTTTTACCACATCAAACTGACAAATATTTTTAAATGGTAATGCCCAGTGTTGGATACAGGGTACACAAGGATACAGGGGGAAACTCTTCATGAGTTGCTGGTAGGCACATAAACTTTACATGTCTCTGGATAATATTTTGAAATACAAAGTACTCTGGATTGAATTGTGTCCCTCTCATCCCCTTCAAAAATATCCATATGTTGAAGCCCTAACAGCCAATGTGACTATATCTGAAGATAGAACCTTTAAAGTCTCACTAAGATTAAATGAGAACATAAGGGTGGGTCCCTAATCCAATAGGATTAGTGTCCTTATAAGAGGAAGGAAGTATCCCCTGGAGGAGGGCATGGAAACCCACTCCAGTATTCTTGCTTGGAGAATCCCATGGATACAGGAGCCTAGTGGGCTACAGACCATAGGGTTGCAAAGAGTCAGACACAACTAAGCTGACTTAGCATGTACACATGCAAGCAGGGGAAGAAAGAGATCAGAACTCACTTTCTGTGTGCACAGAGAAAGGACAATGTGAGGACACAGCAGGATGGTGGCTACCTGCAAGCTAGGGAGAGAAACCTTCCCAGAAATCCAACCTCTGCTGCATCTTTTATCTTGGATTTCAAGCCTCCAGAACCGCAAAAAAATACATTTCTGTTGTTGAAGCCACTGAGTCTGTAGCCATTTATGTATGGCTTTGGGCAACTTCCTAATGAGTAATTTGTGCCTCAACTTCTCCATCTGTAAAGAGGAAATGATACTATCGACCTCACAAGACTACTGTGTAGATTTAGATAATGAGGCCATAATCAAGGGCTACTATAAGTAGCGGCATCACAGTGAGTACTGAGGACTCAAAGAGTCAGAGCATTCCATGCATGGGTTCAGCCTGCCATAACTGTGTGACCTGGGGTGAGTCATTTCACCTCTCCTAGCTTCAGGGTCTTCGTCTTTAAAATGAGGACTCTGACTGGCTGATCTTGAGGATCCCTGTGGCTCAGTCCTCATAAGAGGAAAACCAGCATCGTTATCAACAATGGGAAATATTACAAGTTTAGGCAGTATGAAAAAGAATGTAAGAAACTGCCTTCTGACGCTGTGCTCCTCTGCAGGTAAACAGTCACTTCTGGCCTTTCTGTATAACAGCCATTCTCCACACGATAGTGTCAGCAGTTTTCACAGCCATTGCTTACAAACATACACCGTGACAAAACGGTACTAGGCGTTCGGCACTGCTCTTAAATTAATTTTTATTTTAATTAAGTCCAATAGCAACCTCATTTACTTGAAAAATAGTAACACTTCCATGGGAGACACTTCATTTATCTCATTCACAGGCCATGCTTAGTCCCCCTTAACTTCTTGCAGACCACTCCAAGACCACTCAAAGGGCAATTTGAGAACCACTATCAAAGACATCTTCTCAAGGCTTCTGCAGGGAGGTGCAGAAGAAAGACCTTTTCTTTCCAAGCCTGTCTTCCAGTTTGAAACTGAACCGAAAGGTGCAAGGTGCTTGTAGCCTCCAGGAAGATTGCTCCTGGTCAGAATGTCAGGCAGTGTTTAGATACCTATGCAAACCATGGGCTTTCATGGGGACTGCCTATGAAGTGAGTAATCTTTCCTGGAACCAAAAGTCATTCCCCTCAGTAGAGCCAGAAGCTCAAAAAGTAGTAAACCAGATGCTTTCCTCTTTGGGTAACCTTTATCATCAAAGAGAGACCTTACCATTGATTCATGAGAGGATCAGCCCTTAAACTGAAATCATTGTTTTTTATGATTGCTGAGTATGCAAGGCAAAGATTTTGCTACAGAATACACTGGAACCTGTGCTTGAAAAATAGTTTTCAGTCACTCTCTTAATCTCAATTTCCTTATCTAAGAAATGAAAGTGAAAATAATACCAAATTCAGTGAAGTGTTGTTAATAAAATAATTAAAAGCTCTTAATAAATTTCAAAGCACTATGAAAATAGAAGCTATTAATACTAGTAGCATCATGGAAATTTTCAAGTTAAATGATACTTGTTTATCTCTCTCTGTGGAAATCTGGCAACCCAGATAGAAAACCTTTTAACAACATATAACCAATTTAATCCCTCAGCAAAACCTGTGTGTGAGCGTCAGCCTGTCAAAGCTGCCTTCTGTGCATAAGAATGATCCATAGAAGCCCGAAGGTTGATTATAAAACCTCAAGTGTCTGCTTGCCTCGAGCCATTTTAGATGAGCTATTCAAAACACATCTAAGTAATCAGTTTGCTCTGATAGACAGGAGTAACAAGGAGAAAAGCTTGATTTCCCCTGGTGGAAAGGAGGCACACCCATTGTTGTCTACCTTTCCATAGATCATATTTCTAGCTCTTTGTTCTTACTTAACAATATGGCTTCAAGCTTAAAATTTGTTATCAAATGTGTATGCTAGGGAAGACCATGTTAGTTACTTTACAAAAATGTCCAAAAACTCAGGCAGAAATGAAACCAATTAGGTCAGTTGGTATGTAATCTTTCCTAAATTTAAGGGTGTATTTATCATTTCAGAGGAGAATAATTATTTTTTATTGTATATTTGGCATTAAGTTCTTAAAAGTAGAATCTTATTAAATGTATCATCAAATATTTACCTCAGTCTTGCCCGTTCTGTCTTGATAAGAGAATACTTCCAATCCAAATTGTTAATTAATACCTAATTAAAATTCCAAAGCATCTTCTTGGATGCTGATGGAGCACAGGATTCAGACCTAGACTCACACTGTTTTGTGTCAATTTAAGGAAGTCTTGTCATTTCTCTGAGCCTTCTTTTCTCATCTACAAAAATGCTTCCTAATGAAATAAGAAATGAATGAAATGAGAAAATGAGAGTGAAAAGGTTGTAATCATTATATAAACATTAGTGACTGCTGTTTCCATTACCAGAAAGGTATTAGAATAAGAAATGTTCAATTATTCTCTGTGACCCAAATGCAACAATTGATACAACATTATCGTCACTTTTCCTCACCATCTCAGTGCAGTATGAACACCCATAGGAAAAAGATATATGTATTCTAAAATACAGATGAAATGATATGATGCCTGAGATTTGCTTAACAAATTTTAAAAAAGCAAGTTGTAAAATAATACAAGCTATGCACTTCCTTGTAGAGAGATATAGATATGGAAACATGGATATAGACACCGAGCTAAATAGAGAGCAACAGAGGCAGAGACATGGAGAGTGATACAGATATAAGGTCTAATAATATCAAAGTGGAGGCAGAGATCAAGATGGCAGAAAAGAAGGACATGGAACTTACTCCTCCCACAAATACATTAAAAGTAACTATACATGTGAAACAATTCTCACAGAATACCTAATGAATACTAGGAAAACTTATACAAGCAAAGTTGCAAGAAAGATCATCATGTAACTGGGTAGGATGAAAGAAAATAGGAATTGGGATGGAAGGAGGGAGCTGTCAAAGAGGAAATTTTGCCTCACCATAGGAACTCCCTTCATTGGCTGGGAGATCAGCTGGGACAGATGGGAAGCTTCAGGGTCTCAGAGGAGAATGCGGCAACTGGGCTCCAGCAGGCAAAACAGAGAGACCAGCACAGAGGGTCCTGCCCACCTCCCTGGACTCCCCAGTCCAGGACATGCATCCACTGGTGTGCATGGGGGCTGAGTGCTGGAAACTTGGGCTTCAGTGGACAGACCTGGGGAGAGGACTGGGCTTTGCTGCACAGAGACAGTCTGAAGGCACTGGAGTGTGCTTTGAGCTGCAATCAGAAGCGGACGTAGGACAGACCCGGGGTCTGCCATAGGAGCCACATGGCTAATGGGTGCAAAGAGAGGTGGGGCCCTGCATAGCAGCCTTGTTCTCAGCATGTCCTTAGCAGGCACAGCCCCACCTCTGTGGGTTCTGGCAGCGTGCAAGCACCAGCGGATTGTCCCCACACAAAGGTGGGGCTGAAATCTGAGCCCATCCTAGGCCGCAACCCTCCCCTCCCCCGCCCCTTAACAACTTCAGAAGCAGGGCTGAAATCTGAGTCATCTCCCAGTGGCTCTGCTACCCCATGGATTTATACACTGCCAATGGCTTTGTAAGCTCAGTGCCTGCAGGACATTTGAGCAAATTACTGGTGCTCTCAAGGTTAGGGCAGGTCCAACGTTAACAGCTACAGGCTTTGTGGGCGCATGTGCAGGTGGGCCTGGGGTCTGAGATGATTGCATAGCTCCTACAGCAGGAGCAGGTGCATGACTATAGCTGTCCTGGGGCCTGACTTCAGCAAATCTGTGCCAATGAATCTGCACTGGTGACTTTGGGAACACAGTGCCTAAGGAGCACCTAGACCTTCATTCTCATGTTTGAGGTGGGGCTGGGGGCACTGCCAACAGTATACTTTGTGAGCCCACACAACAAACAGGTGGCAGGTGACACCATGGAGTGCACCTCCCAGCAGACATCTCCTGTAGAGGAACACACAGTGGCTCCTCTCCCAGTAGAAGTACTCCAGTCTCATCTACCTCACACCACAGCTCAGAAATGGATTTGGGGGTTCCTACTCCAACAACTAGGGAGCAGACCCCGTAACAGACAGGGCTCTGACAACCACAGAGCAAACAGGAGGCCCTGCTCAATATCCAGGGCAGGCTCTGGTCACCACAATACCAATCACACTGACAATCAAGGGGATAATAGCCAGCACACTCTGAGGAAAGACATGCCAGGCACCCATATTAAAAACAGCCCTCCCACCAAAAATATTAGATTCATGCAACCAACACAGGGATGTTTTTTGTGGGATATTCCCACATTAAAAATAGATCATCAAGACCACAGTAGATAACAGTTTCTCCTAACCTCATAGAGTCAGAGAAATATAAGTAAAATGAAAAAGAAGAGGAACCACTCTCAGCTAAAAGATCAAGAAAATTCTTCTGAAAGAACAAACAATAAAACAGAAGCTGAAGCTCCAGTACTTTGGCCACCTGATGCAAAGAGTTGACTCACTGAAAAAGACCCTGGAGCTGAGTAAGATTGAAGGAGAAGGAGAAGGGGGTGGCAGAGGATGAGATAGTTAGATAGTATCACCAACTCAATGGACATGAATTTGAGTAAATTCCAGGAGACAGTGGAGGACAGAGGAACCTGGTGTGCAGCAGTCTATGGGGTTGCAAAGAGCTGGACGTGACTTAGCAACTGAACAACTACTCTAGTCTACTAGATCCCAAATTCAAAAAGGAGGGCATAAAATACTGAAAGAATTAAGGAAAACTATCACTAGAAATGCAGATTACTGTAAAATGTAACTAGAAGGTGTAGAGAAGAGCCAACTAAAATTTAAAAACTTATTTGCCAAGACAAAAGCCAAGCTAAAGGCAATAAGTAGCAAACTGAATACTGCAAAAGAACAAATAAATGGAAGACAGAATAAGGGAAATCACCCAATCAGAACAGCAGACAAAAAGACAAATGAAAAAATGAAAGCAATATATGAGACCTATGGAATAATATAAAGGATGCCAATCTACACACACAAGGAATGCCAGAAGGTGAAGAAAAGAAAAAAGAGGATTGAAACCAAATTTAAAGAAATGATGGCTAAAAACTTCCCAAACCTAAAAAGGAAAGAGATATCCAAGTACAGGAAGCACAGTGAGTCCCAAACAAGATGAACCCAAACAAACCTACACTAAGACATATTATAATTAAAATGGCAAAAGTTAAGGGTAAAGAGAGGATTCTAAAGTCAGAGAGAGAAAAACAAAGAGTTAGTTACAAAGAAACCCCCACAAGGATACCAACTCACTTCTCTACAGAAACATCACAGGCCAAAAGGGAGTGGCATGATATACCCAAAGCCCTGAAAGGGAAAAAATTTTCAAGCTAGGATATTCTACCCAAGATTATCTTGTTGCTTAGCCAAAAAAAAAAATTATTCTAGTTTTAGCAAAAAACTAAAAAAACACAGCAATATTAACCTATTCTAAAAGAAATATTGAAAGGTCTTTTCTAAGTAGAAAAGAAGCAAGGAACTATAGAAAATAGAAAATCACAATTGGAAAGTAAATCACTTAAATAAGCCAGTAGACAGATTAAAAAAAATAATTCCCAGGAGAGTGATGGAACCTACAATGAACAGAAGAAGGATAAGCATGAAAATATAAAAGAAGACATCAAAATAATAAAATGTGGAGGAAGTGAGTGAGAAACTATAGATTTATTTTTTAGAATGTGTTTAAGCCTATATGATTATCAGTCTAAAGAAAATAGCAGGTATCCCTGGTGGCTCAGTGGTGAAGAATTCACCTGCCAATGCAGGAGACATTGATTTGATCCCTGATCCAGGAAGATCCCACAAGCCACACAGCAACGAAGCCACAACTATTAAGCCTGTGCCGTCCCTGGGGTCGCACAGAGTTGGACACGACTGAAGCGACTTAGCAGCAGCAGCAGCAGCAGCAGCAGCATAGAGCTCAGAAACTGCAACCACTGAGTCTACCTGCTACAACTACTGAAGCCCATGCGCCCTGGAGCCCATGCTCCACAAGAGAAGCCACGACAACGAGAGGCCTGCATGCTGCAACTAGAGTCACCCCTACTCGCCACAGCTAGAGGAAAGTCCATGCAGGAACGAACACCCAGCACAACCAAAAATGAGTAAGTAAATAAAACTCCTGAAAAAAAGAAAATAGGTAGAGTCATGGGTTAACATACTTGAAAAACTGGGTAACCACAAATCAAAAACACACAATAGATTCACAAAAGCCTAAAGAAAAGAACATGAGTACAAGAGAAAACCATCAAACTACAAAAGGAAAAACAAAAAGAAAAAGAAAGGAACAAAGAAGAAATACAAAATCAACTGGAAAACAAGGTTTAAAATAGCAATAAATACATATTTATCAATAATTACTTTAAATGTCAATGGACAAAATGCTGTGATCAAAATACATGGAGTGACAGACTGGACGATGAAACCAGAACATATGATGTGCTGCCTACATCAGATCCACTTCAGGGCAAAGGACACACATAGATTGAAAGCGAGTGGATGGAAAAAGATATTTCTTGCAAATAGAAATTACAAGACAGTGGGGGTAGCAATACTCATATCAGATGAAACAGACTTTAAAACAAAGGCTATAAAGACATATAAAGAGGGACAGTACGTAATCATAAAGGGATTGATATGAAAAGAAAATATTATACCTGTTACTATATATGCATCCCAATATAGGAGCACCACATGACTGAGCGACTGAACTGAACTGAACTGAAATACATAAATACTAACACAACCATGCTATAGTCCATGGGGTTGCAGAGTTGGACACAACTGAGCAACTGAACAACACAGACATAAAGGGAGAAATTAAAGGGAATACAAAAAAAGTAAGACTCTTTAACACCCCCACTACACCTGCTACAATGGAAAAGGTATCAATGGACAGATCTTCCAGAGAATCAATAACACAACAGAGACCCTAAATGACACAATAGAATAGTTCGATTTAACTGGTATTTTCAGAACATTGCATCCAAAGAAAAAGAAACCAAAGCAAAAACACATTCTTTTCAAGTGCACATACAACACTCCCTAGAACAGATCTCATACTAGGACACAAAACAAGCCTCATCACATTTAAAATCATAGAAATTATTTCAAGCATCTCTTCTGGTCACAACTGCATGAAACCATTTACAGTAATCAACAAGAGAAAGAGAAATGAGAAAAAAATTACATGGAGGATAAACAGCATGCTACTAAAAACCCAATCGGTCAACAATAAAATAAAAAAGGAAATTAAAAAATACTTTATGCAAAATGACAATGAAAACACAACCATACCACATCTATATGAGGTAGCAAAAGCAGTGCTTAGATGGAAGTTCATAATGATATAAGCCTTCCTTACAAAACAAGAAAACCCCCAAATAAACAATCTAACCTACCACCTAAAAGAATTAGAAAAATAAGCACAACAAAACCTAAAGTTGGCAGATGGAAGTAACTCATAAAGATTAGAGAGGAAAAAAACAAAATAGAGATTTTCAAAAATAGAAAAAAAGTCAATGAAACCAAAAGCTGGTTCTTTGAATGGGGAAAAAAAAAGATCAACAAACCTGTGGCCAGGCACACCAAGTAAAAAAGAGACAGGGCCCAAATGAAAAAAAAAGAAATGGAAGAGGAGAAGTAACAACTCTTATCACAGAAATACAAAAAAGACATGAGAGAATACTATGAACAATTCAGTTCAGTTCAGTTCAGTCGCTCAGTTGTGTCCGACTCTTTGCGACCCCATGAATCACAACACGCCAGGCCTCCCTGTCCATCACCAACTCCCAGAGTTCACTCAGACTCACGTCCATCGAGTCAGTGATGCCATCCAGCCCTCTCATCCTCTGTCGTCCCCTTCTCCTCCTGCCCCCAATCCCTCCCAGCATCAGAGTCTTTTCCAATGAGTCAGCTCTTCGCATGAGGTGGCCAAAGTACTGGAGTTTCAGCTTTAGCATCAGTCCTTCCAAAGAACACCCAGGACTGATCTCCTTTAGAATGGACTGGTTGGATCTCCTTGCAGTCCAAGGGACTCTCAAGACTCTTCTCCATCACCACAGTTCAAAAGCATCATGGTGAAGATCGCTCAGTCATGTCCGACTCTTTGCGACCCCAGAGACTGTAGCCTACCAGGCTCCTCTGTCCATGGGATTTTCCAGGCAATAGTGCTGGAGTGGATTGCCATTTCCTTCTCCAGGGAACTTCCCGACCCAGGGATCGAACCCGGGTCTCCCACATTGTAGACAGACGCTTAACCGTCTGAGCCACCAGGGAAGTCCAAAAGCATCATACAGCCCACCAAAACTGAATCAAGAATAAATAGATAATTTGAACAAACTAATCACTGGAAGTAAAATAGAATCTGTAATTTAAAAAACTCCCTGCAAACAAAAGTCCAGGACCATTTAGCTTCACTGGAGAATTCTACCAAACATACAGAGAAGAATTTATACTGATTCTTCTCAAATACGTCCAAAAGATTGAAGAGGAGGGAACACTCTCAAAGTTATTCTACGAAGCCATCATTCAGTTCAGTTCATGATTCAGTCATGTCGAACTCTTTGTGACCCCATGGACAGCAGTACCCCAGGCTTCCCTGTCCATCACCAACTCCCAGAGCTTACTCAAATTCATCTCCATAGAGTTCATGATGCCATCCAACTATCTCATCCTCTGTCATCTCCTTCTCCTCCTACCTTTCCCAGCATCAGGGTCTTTTCCAATGAGTCAGTTCTTCGAATCATGTGGCCAAAGTATTGGAGTTTCAGCTTCAGCATCAGTCCTTCCAATGAATATTCAGTACTGATTTCCTTTAGGATTGACTAGTTGGATCTCCTTGCTGTCCAGGGGACTCTCAAGGGTCTTCTCCAACACCACAGTTCAAAAGCATCAGTTCTTCAGTGCTCAGATTTTTTTATAGTCCAACTCTCACATCCATGACTACTGGAAAAACCAAAGCTTTGACTAGATGGACCTTTGTTGACAAAGTAATATCTCTGCTTTTTAATATACTATCTAGGTTGGTCACAGCTTTTCTTCCAAGGAGCAAGTGTCTTTTAATTTCACTACTGCAGTTACCATCTGCAGTGATTTTGGAGCCCCCCAAAATAAAGTCTCTCACTGTTCTCATTGTTCCCCCTATTTGCCATGAAGTGATGGGACTGGATGCCATGATCTTAGTTTTCTGAATGTTGAGTTTTAGGCCAATGTTTTCACTCTCCTCTTTCACTTACATTAAGAGGCTCTTCACCTAGAGCCAGACATCCTGGAATGTGAAGTCAAGTGAGCCTTAGAAAGCATCACTACGAACAAAGCTAGTGGAGGTGAAGGAATTCCAGTTGAGCTCTTTCAAATCCTGAAAGATGATGCTGTGAAAGTGCTGCACTCAATATGCCAGCAAATTTGGAAAACTCAGCAGTGGCCACAGGACTGGAAAAGGTCAGTTTTCATTCCAATCCCAAAGAAAGGCAATGCCAAAGAATGCTCGAACTACCGCACAATTGCACTCATCTCACATGCTAGTAAAGTAATGCTCAACATTCTCCAAGCCAGGCTTTAGCAATATGTGAACGGTGAACTTCCAGATGTTCAAGCTGGTTTTAGGAAAGGCAGAGGAACCAGAGATCAAATTGCCAACATCTGCTGGATCATCAAAAAAGCAAGAGAGTTCCAGAAAAACATCTATTTCTGCTTTATTGACTATGCCAAAGCCTTTGACTGTGTGGATCACAATAAACTGTGGAAAATTCTGAAAGAGATGGGAATACCAGACCACCTGACCTGTATGCAGGTCAGGAAGCAACAGTTAGAACTGGACATGGAACAACAGACTGGTTCCCAATAGGAAAAGGAGTACATCAAGGCTATATATTGTCACCCTGTTTATTTAACTTCTATGCAGAGTACATCATGAGAAACGCTGGCCTGGATGAAGCACAAGCTGGAATCAAGATTGCCGGGAGAATTATCAATAACCTCAGATATGCAGATGACACCACCCTTATGGCAGAAAGTGAAGAGGTACTAAAAAGCCTCTTGATGAAAGTGAAAGAGGAGAGTGAAAAAGCTGGCTTAAAGCTCAACATTCAGAAAACGAAGATCATGGCATCTGGTCCCATCACTTCATGGGAAATAGATGGGGAAGAGTGGAAACAGTGTCAGACTTTATGTTTTTGGGCTCCGAAATCACTGCAGATGGTGATTGCAGTCATGAAATTAAAAGACTTACTCCTTGGAAGGAGGGTTATGACCAACCTAGATAGCATATTAGAAAGCAGAGACATTACTTTGCCAACAAAGATCCATCTAGTCAAGGCTATGGTTTTTCCAGTAGTCATGTATAGATGTGAGAGTTGGACTGTGAAGAAAGCTGAGCACTGAAGAATTGATGCTTTTGGACTGTGGTGTTGGACAAGACTCTTGAGAGTCCCTTGGACTGCAAGGAGATCCAACCAGTCCATCCTAAAGGAGATCAGCCCTGGGATTTCTTTGGAAGGACTGATGCTAAAGCTGAAACTCCAGTACTTTGGCTACCTCATGCGAAGAGCTGACTCATTGGAAAAGACCCTGATGTGGGGAGGGATTGGGGGCAGGAGGGGAAGGGGACAACAGAGGATGAGAGGGCTGGATGGCATCACTGACTCGATGGACATGAGTTTGAATAGACTCCGGGAGTTGGTGATGGACAGGGAGGCCTGGCATACTGCAGTTCATGGGGTCACAAAGAGTCGGACACAACTGAGCGACTGAACTGAACTGAACTGAACCGAACTAGTTCTTCTTCACATTATGCCGTAAAGGTGGTGTCATCTGCATATCTGAGGTTATTGATATTTTTCCCAGCAGTCTTGATTCCAGCTTGTTCTTTATCCAGCCCAGCATTTCACATGATGTGCTCTGCATATAAGTTAAATAATCAGGGTGACAATATATAGCCTTGATGTACTCCTTTCCTGATTTGGAACCAGTCTTTGTTCCATGTCCAGTTCCAATTGTTGCTTCTTGACCTGCATACAGATTTCTCAGGAGGCAGGTAAGGTGGTCTGGTATTCCACCTCTTTAAGAATTTTCCACAGTTTGTTGTGATCCACACAGTCAAAGACTGCGGTGTAGTCAATAAAGCAGAAGTAGATGTTTTTCTGGAACTCTCTTGCTTTTTCTATGATCCAATGGATGTCAGCAATGAAAACCAGTCACAGAAAACTAATCAAACTGATCACACTGACCACAGCTTTGTCTAATTCAATGAAACCATGAGCCATGCTCATCCATATAGTGCCACCCAAAGCAGACGGGTCATGGTGGAGAATTCTGTCAAAACGTGGTCCACTGGAGAAGAGAATAGCAAACCACTTCAGTATTCTTGCCTTGAGACCCCATGAACAGTATGAAGCCATCATTACCCTGATACCAAAATCGGACAAAGATAGTACTACCCTCCCAAAATTATAGGCCAATGTCTTTGATGAATATAAATGCAAAAATTCTCAACAAAATATTGGGAAACTAAATCCAATAACACATAAAAAACATCATACACCACAACCAAGTTGGATTCATCCCAGGGTCACCAGGATGGTTCAACATATGCAAATAAAATAATGTGATATACCACATCAACAAAAGAAAAGGCAAACCACAAGATCATCTCAGCAGATGCAGAAAAATTATTTTATAAAATTCAACATCTATTCATGATTTTTTTTTTTAAATAAAAGCTCTTACCAAATGATTAGAGGGAACATATCTCAACATAACCTACAGCCAACATAATACTCAATGGTGGAAAATGTCTCACTAAAATCTAGAACAACACAAGGATTCCCACTCTCATCATCTCTATTCAACATAGTATTCAAAGTCCTAGCCATAGCAATCAGACAAGACAAAGAAATTAAAGGTATCAAGTTGGAAGGGAAAAGGTAAAATTGTCATTATATAACTATGACATGATATTCTATATAGAAAACACTGAAGATTCCACACTAAAGTACTAGAACTGATAAATTCAGCAAGGAAACAGGATACAAAATTAATATATAGAAGTCAGTTTCATTTATTCACACTAACAATGAAATATGAGGAAGGGAAAGTTTAAAAAAAAATCCCTTTAAAAATTGTACCAAAAAATAAAATACTTAGGAATAAACCTGATCAAAGAGATGAAAGATTCATATAACTGAGAACTCTAAAATATTGATAAAGGAAATGAAGATGATACAAAGATGGAAAGATAGCCCATGCTCTTAGAGTGGAAGAATTAATGACCATACTATTGAAAGCAATCTACATATTTAATGCAACTCTATCAAATTGCCCATAACAGTTTTCACAGAACCAGAACAAATAATTCTGAAATTTGTATGGAACCATAAAAGACCAAAGCAATTGCCAAAGCAATCCTAAGGAAAAGAACGAAGTTGGAGGCATAAGTCTCCCAGAGTCCAGACGATACCATTATAAAGCTACAGTAATCAAAACAGAGTGGTATTGAAAAAAAAAAAAAAGACATGGATCAATGAAACAGAATAGAGAGTCCAGAAATAAACCCACACATGTACAGTCAGTTAATCTTTGACAAAGGAGGCAAAAATATGCAATGGTGAAAAGTCTTTAGCAAGTGGTGATCAGAAAGCTGGACCGCTGCATGTAAATCAATGAAGCTAAAACTCTCTCTCACACTATACACAAAAATAAACTAAAACTGGCTTAAAGATTTAAATATAAGGCTCACCACCATAAAGCTCCTAGAAGAGAACATAGACAAAACATATTTCTTAGCTCAGTCTCCCAAGGCAATAGAAATAAACAAATGGGACCTAATCAAACTTACAAGCTCTTGCACAACAAAAGGAAACACTATAAACAAAACCAAAAGACAACTTACAGAATGGGAGGAAATATTTGCAAATGAAGCTACCAACAAGGGATTAATTTCCAAAATATGCAAACAACTCATACAACTCAATAAAATAAAACATCAAACAACCCAATAAAAAAATGCACAGAAGACCTAAATAGACATTTTTCCAAAGAAGACAATCAGATGGCCAATGGACACATGAAAAGATGCTCAATATCAAAAATTATTAGAGATATGCAAATCAAAATTATAATGAGGTTTCACCTCACATTGGTCAGAATGGCCATCTTTAAAATGTCAGGAAATAATACATGTTGGAGAAGGTGCAGGAAAAAAAGAATCCTCCTACACTATAAGAGGAAGTATAAATTGGTGCAGCCACTAGGTAAAACAATATGGAGGTTCTTTAAAAAACTAGAAATAAGGGTTGTCATATGATCCACCAATCCCATTTCTGGGCATATAATCAGAGGAAATCCTAATTCCAAAAGATACATGCACCCCAATGTTCATTGCTGCACTATTTACAATAGCCAAGACGTAAAAGCAATCTAAATATCCATCAACAATGAATGGATAAAGAGGATGTGGTATATTTATACAATGGAATATTACTCAGCCATAAAAAGAATGAAACAATGCCATTTACAGCAACATGAGATTGTCATACTAAGTGAAGTAAGCCAGACAGGGAAAGGCAAATATCACATGATATTGCTTGCATGTGAAATCTAAAAAAAAAAAAAAGAAATGATATAAAAGGACTTATATACAAAATAGAAATAGACCCACAGACATAGAAAACAAGCTTATGGTTACCAAAGGGGACAGGACAAAGGCACAAATCCGGAGTTTGGGATTAAAATATACACACTTTTTTATATAGTATATATATAGTATATATGTTTATAAATAGTCGGACACGACTGAGTGACTGAACTGAACTGAACTGATATATAAAACAGATAACCAACAAGGACCTTCTGTATAGCAGAGGTAACTATACTCAATACCTTATAATAAACTGTAAGGGAAAAGAATCTGAAAAAGATATAGTTATATACATATATATATAACTGAATCACATTGCTTAAACCTAAAACTAAAACAGCACTGTAAATCAAGTATACTTCAATTTTAAAAATACTGCAATAAATGTGCAAGAAAATAAAAGATGATACAAATGAATTTCTTTACAAAACAGAAATAGACTCACTAACATAGAAAACAAATTTATGATTACCAAAGGGGAAGGGGTCTGGGGAAGGGATAAATCAGGAATTTAGGATTAGCAGATACAACCTACTACATATAAAGGAGACAAATGACAAGGTCCTACTGTATAGCAGAGGGAACCAAATTCAATATCTTATAATAAACTATAATGGAAAAGAATATTAAAAAGAAAATATATAATTTAAAATATATATTAAACTAAATCACTTCTCTATACACAAGGAACTAACATAATATTGTAAATCAACTATACTTTAATAAGAAGAAATTTTTTAAATATCAAAGTAATCATATCTGGATATAATAAGAGGAGGTTTATTTCCCCATGACATCTGTATTTTCCAGCTTTTTTATAATCAATACACTTATTTCTATAATTTTTTAATGTTTTTCTTATTTGGGTTTTTTTTTTCAAAAAGATATTAGAAAAACGTTTTAAGTTGCTATATTTATGATAAGAACATGAAACACCAACTCTAACAAGAACTGTTGGTAATTGTAGCTCTGTACAGGGTAGTCCCTTCACTTGGATCATTCTCCCAGCTCCATCAACTCTTCAAATGGCTGATTCTTTCTTACATGAGTGATTAAATGCATCTCCTCAGAAATCTCTTAGCTTGCCTATCATCAGATCAGATCAGATCAGATCAGTTGCTCAGTCGTGTCTGACTCTTTGCGACCCCATGAATCTCAGCATGCCAGGCCTCCCTGTCCATCACCAACTCCCGGAGTTCACTGAGACTCACATCCATCGAGTCAGCGATGTCATCCAGCCATCTCATCCTCTGTCGGCCCCTTCTCCTCCTGCCCCCAATCCCTCCCAGCATCAGAGTCTTTTCCAATGAGTCAACTCTTCGCATGAGGTGGCCAAAGTACCAGCCTATCATAATTGTTGCTTTTTAGTCATTATGTCATGTCTGACTCTTGAGACCCCGCGGCTCCTCTGTCTATGGGATTTTCCCAGGCAAGGATACTGGAGTGGGTTGCCATTTCCTTCTCCAAGGGATCTTCCTGACCCAGGGATCAAACCCCGAATTACAGGGTGTCTGTAGTGTAGTGTTTCCTGCATTGCACCAATTCTTTACTGCTGAGCCACCAAGGAAGCCCCGCCTATCATAATATGCCTGACATAATTTTATAATTATATATTCTTTTATTAATATTTCTTTACTTCAGTGGTTCTCAAGCTTTTTGGCACCAGGGGCTGGTTTCGGGGAAGACCATTTTCCACAAACTGGGGAGGAGTGGATGGTTTCAGGATGATTCAAGCACACTACATTTTCTATACATTTTTATTTCTATTACTATAATATCAGCTCCACCTCAGATTGTAAGGCATTAGATCTGGAGGCTGGGGACTCCTGCTGTATTTGTTCATTGGCTGTCTCACATACCCATGAGACTCACTGTGCCAGGAGGCATAGACTGTGACTGCTTTGTTCATCACTGTATATCCAGAGTCTAGCCTAGAGCATGGCACATAAATACAATATAAATATGTATTGGACAAGTGAATGCACCAGAATCCATTCAGGAAGGCAGACATCTTCACCCAGATAGATCCAAGTGCATCAGACTCTAAAGGTGAGGGCAAGATCTGAATAAACTGTCATCAGAGGGCTGGCATATGAACAAATATCTGCTTGCTGTGTTAGAAATGAAAACTGAAGTGGTCATGAATGATTTCCACTTAAATTCAAAGAACTTTTCAAGGCAAGGCTTACTTGAAAATTCTAGAGCCACAGCAGTCCTTTAAAATCAAACCCTCTTTTGCAGATGGGAAAACTGAAAGCAGAAATATCACACAACCAGGAACCTTGGTCCCCAGCTACCAGGCCAACATCCACTCATTGGTCCCTCTCTGACCTCAGTTGACAGCAGTGTTACCCAGGCTTTCACAGACAGATAGCCCCAGAGGTTATTCTTGCTTCTGCTAGCACAAGGAGTCTGTACATAAACGAATAAACTCCTTTTCAGTGCTCTTCTTATAGCTTGCTTATTCTATAAAACACAGATTCATGACTAGTTTGACACTGAAAATAAAAAGTAAAAGTGTTAAACACTCATTGTGTCCGACTCTTTGCGACCCCAAGGACTATAGCCCACCTGGCTCCTCTGTCCATGGGATTCTCCAAGCAAGAACACTGGAATGGGTGGCCATTTCCTTCTCCAGGGGATCTTCCCGATCCAGGAATCAAACCTGCATTTCCTACATGGGCAGGCTGATTCTTTACCACCGAGACACAGACAACTTGAAATAACCTGCCTAATTAGCAAGCAGTGGAGCTGGACTTGGACACAGAAATCTGGCTCCAGCAAACACATTCATAACTGCTCATGGGATATTTTTGTTGTTGTGGGGGAGGGGTTGGGATTTGTTTTGTTTGTTTGAATTAGATAGATGTTTGTTTCTGGGTTGTGCCTTATAGCCCAAAGACACAGGATCCGGGTCTGCAGGGAAGAATCTGGTTTCCTCAACATGTGGCTTTTATCTCTATATGAAAGTCTGTCCCTGGGCTAATTGCTATTTTCTAGTCAGTGGGAAGAGGAAGAGGAGGAGAAGCAGCTTCCCTCTCTCCCAGTAAATCTTCAAACCTACAGAAAAAAAAACAGATGTTTAAAAAGTAGAGCCCAAGAACATCTCACCCAGATGTATCGATTGTGAATATATTACACAGCGTTTGTCCTGTCTTTCTTCATATACCTAGGAAAATACTGAAAGTTACATAAAGGAGTACTTCTCACAGGATGAAGGGAAGATCAACATGCCAGTTAGAAACATTATGAATAATAACAGTTGACTTGGTGAAATGAAATATTGTGGATGGCTTCCTTTTTTATTCTATTAGAAAGTTTGTCCCACAAAAAAACTAAAAAAAAAAAACAAAACCACAAAACTTTAAAAAAAAAAACATCAAAGCTGCAACAACATAAACATTGCCAGTTTAGCCTCTCTATACAAAGAGCGAATGAAACGACACCTGGTTGGGTGGAAACAGAATGGACCTCAGAGCCTGCGAAACAACTCCAGCTGAGGTTTGTGCTGAACTTTGTGATGACTAGGCGAGTTTTACCATCTGAGCCACCAGGGAAGCCCAACTAATCCTCTGCATGTAGCCTAGGAAACAGGCCTTCCTGAGCCTCAATTTCCTCATACGTAAAATATGTAGAGTCACTACAAATCTACATTTCCAGCAGTTTCTGGATAAAACCCAGAAGTCTGCCTAAGTCCAATGTAGGTGGTTTACAGAACATATTCCAAGAAACACTACGTAGGAGGGAAGCTAACTAAGGAATTTGTGAAAGGGAGGAAGGGGTCCCAAACCTGTTATACTGTTTCCTCAGCTCCCCTCCTTCCCTGTTCCTGCTGCCTGTACCCTTATCCTCTCACACATTACAAGATGCTCAAAAATTTGCCTCTCTGACTCCAGTTTGATCTTCTCCAAGTGAAGTCCTCCTACACCCTCTTCTCCACCCTGTATCCTAACCCCAGTACAGACATGTTTTCCCACCAATCTCCAACATAAAGCTTCTGCTTCAGATAGCTCAGTCTGTCTGGACAGCATTATGACCTACACCATTCTGACCACCTCCCACTTGGCCTCACTCTCTGCTTCTTGTTCAGAGCCCACCTTAGGGGCCTGTTCTTCAGAGAAACCCTCTTCTCCAGCTACGCTGAGTTCTCCCCTCCTTAAATAATTAGCATTTAATTATACCTTGCTTTATTCTCTACCCAACCCACATGTTTAATTCTGTGCATTTCTAAATGTGATCTGAGCTCCTTGAAAATATAAGCAGTGATTCTCCTTCCTCATGTTTTTTGTGACACTTAGCACAGTTCTAGACACAGAAGGTATACACCTTAGCCTATACTGATTGGTTGAGTACTTAGCTGATTTATTGAGGGAAATGAGACGAGATTAAGGGATGAGATTTTATGAAGGTAAGCACAAGCGTGGAGCTTGTTGTAGGCTGATGAACGAGGGCTGAACCAATCTTCAAGGGTGTTTTAAATAACAAACTATAAGTGGCAGAATAAAAGCAGAGTTTAAGATAAAATCTCAAATAAATGAAGAGCAATGAGCATGCAGCTGCTGTCACATGCTCTCTTGTGTTTTTGATGAGTTTCAATTAAAAATAGCCCTAATACATCAAAAACAACCTGGTGGATTCCCTTTATTGTCCCTTCAATGTGTTACTAAGGAGTTATTGGTATCATTTCATGACTCCGGCACAAACGCCTCTAGGATTTATTGCTGGGTTCACATCTCTGCTCTTTTATGGATTTCTTCCAAGAGGGGCTTGAATACAGGGCTCCCATTATGTGTCCCTTGTGGGAGGTTGGCTAGAGCAAGCAGCATCAGGGATGGCAATAAAGCTCACCAAGGCAACAACTGTTACTCACCAGTGTAGTCTGATTTAGAGCAGAGTGTTTCCAGATGGGTTCCGATCTAACCCTTTTTCTTCCATCTCCCAACAACATTGAAATTGAAACATCAATTACAGGAGCCAGGTTTTACATGTTGCTGAGTTTTGCTGGGAGTGGTTAAACACACACACACACATATTTATATGTATACATACAAAAGCATATTTTGTAAATAACTGAAAAAAAAAATGAGAGCATCCAGGAATGTGGTAGGTGTATTTAATCAAGACAACCTAGACAATAGTAAAATAAGTACTATTAGGAAAAAATCTTATTTATTTAAGGGCTTAGAAAAGCTTAAATCACAAGCTCTTAGTTTGTTATGTCAACAGGTTGTCAATAGAAATCTGTTTACTGGGGTCAATAGAGTCACTAGCGCACTCATCAGTCCTGCTTCTTCAACCAGAGGCAGTCATCACATCTCATTAGCTTGCTCTGTCTCCAGGAGAAGGGAGATCATCTATCAGTTACCCTTACTCCGTGACAAACCATATGAAAAAGAGCTTTTAATCCACTGGTGCTCTAATCAAGGAAGGAGAGGATAAATGTCCTTGGATACCAGCTTTAACAGAAAGAGTCTGGAGAAGTAACAGGAGGATCGTATGTGGGTCGCGCTGTGTGGTTGTTTTATTTTAAATTAGCCAACGACTGCAGATGTCATACAGCAGACCTGAGTTGCTCTTTTTGGATATTTCTAAATCTCACTCTCTATAAAGGACTGAAAAATGAATACTGTGAAATTAGCACAAGCTTAGTGACACGGTAATTAGATAACTTTCTCTCATGAAAATCCAACTCCTATATCACTAACTGGATGTGATGGGCTCTTCAGCGTGCATCTGGCTATAAAAGCAGACAACAGATGCAATACGTTTCTAATTAAGTAAATGACAGGACAGGAAGGGGCATGGTACACAATGATCAGACTGTCTTTCTTCATTTTAATATCCTCAGGCGACCTTCTTTTTATAAAAATCAACATGCCATTTGAGCAACATTTTTTTTTCCACCTTATCCAGCTTAATCTAAGTGACCACCAGTCTAAACTGTGTCATGGACTACTCGACCTACCAGATGTTCAGCAAAAGTCTCAGGTCATTCAGTTATCCAAATACAGAGAACAGCACTTCCCAAACTTGAGTGCATTTACAAACTACCCAGAGATCTGAGTGAAATGTAGATTTTGACTCGAGAGGTCTAGGTGTGGCCTGAGCATCTGCATTTCTAACAAGCTCCCAAATAATGCTGATGTTACTGGTCTGAGATTCTAACATTGGCCATAGATCACCTTAATAACATTCTGTAAAATTTCCAGCAGAAAATAAAAACACAATTACATAATTTCATGTGGTTTGTTTCCCGGAAGAGAAGAATGATTGTTTAAAGAGAAGTCAATTTTAGACGTGAATTTCAAAATACAATTGTAGTCTTTCTAAATGTTATCTCCATGGATAGACATCTTTTTAGAGCTCAAAGAGGTCCTTTAAGGTCGATGAGTATTGACTTCAGGAAGTGATCCAAAACAGAACACAAACAGATTCATTTAAAGCAAAGCTTAAATCCAATACTTTCCTCCAGCTGTACTATTGATGATGGCTTGACTTTTTCTTTGCAGTTAATGTACACAAACAAATTGAAAAACACTCCCCTTAAGTTCAAAACACTCTTCCTGAAAATAGGACTCAAGTTCATATGCTCTTCTGCTGTGCAAAGTGTATTTATGACATACTTAAATAAAGATTTCTGTTATTCAAATTAATTCTCTTTGAAATTGATTAGCCTAATACAGATTCAACTGTGGAGATCAATGTCAAAGGTCAGAATATTCTAGTTCACCATTAATGATATTAAGGCCCTGTATTTAATAACTACTTTATTCTGGGGAGCTTGTAACACTCCTATTCATCTTCCCACTTCTGAGTTTGATAAGGAAATGGGTATAGATCTGGATTTGCAATAGTAATAGGAAAAACAATTTAATTTGTCTGTTCTTTGAGTAAGTAGATACTAAGTATAACATACTTGATGTGTATGTGACTCTTACTGAGTATAACTTCACTTTTCAAAAGCATGGTTAATGGATTCACAGATACTAGCATAATTTCCTATGCACAAAAGAAACATTGTAATAAAACAGCTAAATATGTTCACTCCACAAATATTTATTAGCTCTATAATAATAATACTAACACAATATATTATTATATATCATATAATAAAATAACTGATACTAAAGACAAGGATAATAACTAATGTTTATAACAAACCAGGGACTATCTAAGTGTTTTACAAAAAGTCATTATTTTTACAATTTTATGCTGTAAATATAATTATTGGCCCCATGGAGCATATAAGTAAAGTGAAATACTTACAGGCTAAATAATTTACCTAAGGTTATACAGCTTCTATGTGACTGCTATGGTCTGAACATCTGAATCCCCACCACCCCCAAAATCTTATGTGGAAATCCAACCCCCAAAGATGGTGGTATGGTGGAGCCTTTAGGAGGTGTTGGGTCATATGGGTGGATCTCATGAATGGGATTATGGCCCCAGAGAAGAGACCCCAGAGAACTCCCTATCACTTTCTACCGTATGGTGACACATGAGAAGGCTCAAAAGCAGTGGACCAGGAAGTGGGCTCTCACCAGAACTCAACCATGCTGGCACTTGACCTTGGACTTCCCAGCCTCCAGAACTGTGAGAAAGAAATTTCTGTTGTTTATAAGCAACCCAGTGTGTGGTATTTTGTTATAGCCCCAACAGCCTAGCTTCTGTATTCAAGCTCTGTCATATGCCAGATGCCACCCTGGGAAACGATGATCATGACAAAAGGTGCTTATGGGGATAGGCAAGCGTGTTGCATTTACACCTCCATCCCATTTCTAACCATGAGTAGTCACTACAGGCCCTTCTTTCCAACTGAGCTCAGATTTAGGCTCAGACATATGCACCTTGGGCTCAGAATCCTTCATACCCAGTGTTCCAGGTCAGTCAGTTGGAGCTGACACATGAATCAAAATGTATTTGCCATTCCTGACTGAGTGCATAAAGCACATCATTTACTAGTCTTTAAATACTTGAAAAAGTTTGTATAGGTTGCAAATACTTATGTGAAAAGGAGTATATTTCTAATTAATATTGATCTCAACCTGTTTCCATCATCAACTCAGAGGACATGAGTTTGAGCAAACTCTGGGAGATAGAGAAGGACAGGGAAGCCTGGTGTGCTGCGGTCCATGGGTCACAAAGAGTTGGACATGACTGAGTGCCGGAGCCACAGCAACAACCCATTTAATAAACTTTGATTCAGTCATGGATCCCATGCTTTGGTTCCTGCCTTCAAGGCATTTTCACATTGGAATCCTTTACACATTCCCTATATAGGCTTTAATATTTCTTTAGCCTAAGAATTTAGGAAGGATCCATAACACCCCTGAAAGAATACATTATTTTATATTATGTAACTAGTTATTTTAATAATTACAGGAAAAATTAAAGTTAAGATTCCTATCTCCCACAACCAAGGTGCATTCAGATTTAAGTTTTTTATTATTAAAAAATTATACTGGGGACTTCCCTGGTGGTCCAGTGGCTAAGACTCCATGCTCCCAATGCAGGGGCCTGGGTTTAATCCCTGGTCAGGGAACTAGATCCCACATGCTGTGAACTAAGAGTTCACATGCCACAACTGACACCCAGCACAGCCAAATAAATAAAAATAAAATATTTTTTAAAATATATACTGGGAAAAATGTTAAATTACAGCTTTACAGTTGTGGAGAGAGGAAAACTTTCTCAAGCATAACAGAAGCCCATACACAGTAAAGAAAGATCTCATTGCATAAAATTGCAAAATCTCTGTACTGCAATGATGCTATAAGCAAAGTTAAAAGGTGGAACACGTGTACACCCATGGCGGATTCATGTTGATGTATGGCAAAACCAATACAATATTGTAAAGTAATTAGCCTCCAATTCAAATAAATAAATTTAAATTAAAAAAAGATAATGATATCATTTCTGGATTGCTGAGGTAACAGTGGCCAACTAAATCTGAATCTCTATACACATCTTCCAAAAAACTATACAGATCAATAAGAAGGAAAAATGCACACACATAAATCCAACAACTCGTCATAATTAAAAAACAACACTACTACCAACTTTCAATTATCTGTAATTAGGGGAAAGACGTACAGCAGCACTAGGACTCCCGTCATAAGACTTTGCAGAGATCTAAGGAAGGGCTTCTGACTTCCCAGATGACTCGGTGGTAAAGAATCCACCCACCAAGCAGGAGACCTGGGTTCAATCCTTGAGTAGGAAAGATCCCCTGGAGAAGGAAATGGCAACCCACTCCAGTATTCTTGCCTGGGCAATCCCATGGATAGAGGAGACTGGCAGGCTATATAGCCCATGGAGTTGCAAAGAGTCAGATACAACTGAGCAACTAAACAACATTAACAATGACAAACAAGGGAGAGTTTCCAGAAAATCTGCATAGAAGAGAAAAGGGAATTAAGCAAAAATAGCTCCCAGAAAGAGAAAGGCCATCTTAAGTGTCAAAATATTGAAACCGTTCTAGTCATAAGAGTATGGGATACAGGGAAGACACAGAAAAGTGATGAGATTCAATGAAGCAGTTCTGGAAGGACTGGAGAAGAAAAGGATTTAAAAAATCAGAAGCAATCTTTGGGCACTACACAAGGAAGACAAAAAGAAACACGGGAGAAAGATTCATGGTCCTGCAAGACAAGAGAAAACCAAAAGCTCAAAGGACACACAAATATTACTTGGGCCAAATCATCCTGGGCCCAATTATACCTATTCTGTACACTGTAGAATGTTTGACAATATCCTTGGCCTCTACCTAGAAGATGTTTTTAGCACACCACCCCCCAGATATGACAACCAAAAATGTCTCCAGACATTGCAAAATGTCCCCTAGGATATGAAATCACATCCAGGTGAGAACCACTGACCTAGAACAAAGATTTGTTGAATTGCTGATTGGTTTGTTTGTTACTCGTCCTTAAATGTATGCCTTTTTTGTAGTAAATCATTAAGAGGAAAAATAAAATTAAGGGAGGAAAAGAAACTACTCACTCACTCATTTATTCATTCATCAAATTTCTATTGAATGCCTACTAAGAAATAGGCATTGTATAAAAGATTAATAGGTAAATCAACAAATGAATGGATAAAGAAGCTGTGGTACATATATACAGTGGATTATTACTCGGCTATAAAAAGGAATGCATTTGAATCAGTGATAATGAGATGGATGAACCTAGACACGATTATGCAGAGTAAAGTAAGTGATAAGGAGGAAAACAAATATCATATATTAACACGTATATATGGAACTTAGAAAGATGGTACTGATGAACCCATTTGCAGGGCAGCAAGGGAGACACAGGCATAGAGAACAGACTCATGGCCACAGAGGTGGGCAGGAGGGAGATGGTAGGATAAATAGAGAGAGTAGCATGGCAACATATATACTACCATATGTAAAATAGACCAGTTCAGTTCAGTATCTCAGTCGTGTCCGACTCTTTGTGACCCCATGAATTGCAGCACGCCAGGCCTCCCTGTCCATCACCAACTCCTGGGGTTTACTCAAACTCACATCTATCGAGTCAGTGATGCCATCCAGCCATCTCATCCTCTGTTGTCCCCTTCTCCTCCTGCCCCCAGTCCCTCCCAGCATCAGGGTCTTTTCCAATGAGTCAACTCTTCGCATGAGGTGGCCAAAGTATTGGAGTTTCAGCTTTAGCATCAGTCCTTCCAGTGAACACCCAGGACTGATCTCCTTTAGAATGGACTGGTTGGATCTCCTTGCAGTCCAAGGGACTCTCAAGAGCCTTCTCCAACACCACAGTTCAAAAGCATCAATTCTTCGGCACTCAGCTTTCTTCACAGTCCAACTCTCACATCCATATATGACCAGTGGCAAAGCCATAGCCTTGACTAGACAGACTTTTGTTGGCAAAGTAATGTCTCTGCTTTTGAATATGCTATCTAGGTTGGTCATACCTTTCCTTCCAAGGAGTAAGCATCTTTTAATTTCATGGCTGCAATCACCATCTGCAGTGATTTTGGAGCCCCCACAAAATAAAGTCTGACACTGTTTCCATTGTTTCCCCATCTATTTGCCATGAAGTGATGGGACCAGAAGCCATGATCTTCGTTTTCTGAATGTTGAGCTTTAAGCCAACTTTTTCACTCTCCTCTTTCACTTTCATCAAGAGGCCTTTTAGTTTCTCTTCACTCTCTGCCATAAGGGTGGTGTCATCTGCATATCTGAGGTGATTGATATTTCTCCCAGAAATCTTGATTCCAGCTTGTGCTTCCTCCAGCCCAGCATTTCTCATGACGTACTCTGCGTACAAGTTAAATAAGCAGGGTGACAGTATATAGCCTTGACGTACTCCTATTCCTATTTGGAACCAGTCTGTTGTTCCATGTCCAATTCTAACTGTTGCTTCCTGACCTGCACACAGGTTTCTCAAGAGGCAGGTCAGGTGGTCTGGTATTCCCATCTCTATCAGAATTTTCCACAGTTTATTGTGATCCACACAGTCAAAGGCTTTGGCATAGTCAGTAAAGCAGAAATAGATGTTTTTCTGGACCTCTCTTGCCTTTACAATGATCCAGCGGATGTTGGCAATTTGGTCTCTGGTTCCTCTGCCTTTCTAAAACCAGCTTGAACATCTGGAAGTTCACAGTTAACATTGTTGAAGCCTGGCTTGGAGAATTTTGAGCATTACTTTACTAGCGTGTGAGATGAGTGCAATTGTGCCGTAGTTTGAGCATTCTTTGGCATTGCCTTTCTTTGGGATTGGAATGAAAACTGACCTTCTCCAGTCCTGTGGCCACTGCTGAGTTTTCCAAATTTGCTGGCATATTGAGTGCAGCACTTTCACAACATCATCTTTTCAGTTCAGTTCAGTTCAGTCGCTCAGTCGTGTCCAACTCTTTGCGACCCCATGAATCGCAGCACACCAGGCCTCCCTGTCCATCACCAACTCCCGAAGTTCACCCAGACTCACGTCCATCGAGTCAGTGATGCCATCCAGCCATTTCATCCTCTGTCGTCCCCTTCTCCTCCTGCCCCCAATCCCTCCCAGCATCAGAGTCTTTTCCATTGAGTCAACTCTTCACATGAGGTGGCCAAAGTACTGGAGTTTCAGCTTTAGCATCATTCCTTCCAAAGAAATCCCAGGGCTGATCTCCTTCAGAATGGACTGGTTGGATCTCCTTGCAGTCCAAGGGACTCTCAAGAGTCTTCTCCAACACCACAGTTCAAAAGCATCAATTCTTCGGCGTTCAGCTTTCTTCACAGTCCAACTCTCACATCCATATATGACCACTGGAAAAACCATAGCCTTGACTAGATGGACCTTTGTTGGCAAAGTAACGTCTCTGCTTTTGAATATGCTATCTAGGTTGGTCATAACTTTCCTTCCAAGGAGTAAGTGTCTTTTAATTTTATGGCTGCAATCACCATCTGCAGTGATTTTGCACCATCTGCAGTGATTTTGCACCATCTGCATCATCTTTTAGGATTTGAAATAGCTCACCTGGGATTCCATCACCTCCACTAGCTTTGTTCGTAGTGATGCTTTCTAAGGCCCACTTGACTTCACATTCCAGGATGTCTGGCTCTAGGTCAGTGATCACACCATCGTGATTATCTGGGTCATGAAGATCTTTTTTGTACAGTTCTTCTGTGTATTCTTGCCACCTCTTCTTAATATCTTCTGCTTCTGTTAGGTCCATACCATTTCTGTCCTTTATCGAGCCCATCTTTGCATGAAATGTTCCCTTGGTATCTCTAATTTTCTTGAAGAGCTCTCTAGTCTTTCCCATTCTGTTGTTTTCCTCTATTTCTTTGCACTGATCGCTGAGGAAGGCTTTCTTATCTCTCCTTGCTGTTCTTTGGAACTCTTTATTCAAATGGTTATATCTTTCCTTTCCTCCTTTGGTTTTCACTTCTCTTCTTTTCACAGCTATTTGTAAGGCCTCCTCAGACAGCTTTTTGCTTTTTTGCATTTCTTTTCCATGGGGATGGTCTTGATCCCTGTCCTCTGTACAATGTCACAAACCTCCATCCATAGTTCATCAGGCACTCTGTCTATCAGATCTAGTCCCTTAAATCTATTTCTCACTTCCACTGTATAATCATAAGGGATTTGATTTAGGTCATGCTTGAATGGTCTAGTGGTTTTCCCCACTTTCTTCCATTTAAGTCTGAATTTGGCAATAAGGAGTTCATGATCTGAGCCACAGTCAACTCCCAGTCTTATTTTGCTGACTGTATAGAGCTTCTCTATCTTTGGCTGCAAAGAATATAATCAGTCTGATATTGGTGTTGATCATCTAGTGATGTCCATGTGTAGAGTCTTCTCTTATGTTGCTGGAAGAAGTTGTTTGCTATGACCAGTGTGTTCTCTTGGCAAAACTCTATTAGCCTTTGCCCTGCTTCATTCCATACTCCAAGGCCAAATTTGCCTGTTACTCCAGGTGTTTCTTGACTTCCTGCTTTTGCATTCCAGTCCCCTATAATGAAAAGGACATCTGTTTTGGGTGTTAGTTCTAAAAGGTCTTGTAGGTCTTCATAGAACCGTTCAACTTCAGCTTCTTCAGCATTACTGATTGGGGCATACGCTTGGATTACCGTGATATTGAATGGTTTGCCTTGGAAATGAACAGAGATCATTCTGTCGTTTTTGAGATTGCATCCAAGTACTGCATTTCAGACTCTTCTGTTGACCATGATGGCTACTCCATTTCTCCTAAGGGATTCCTGCCCACAGTAGTAGATACAATGTTCATCTGAGTTAAATTCACCCATTCCAGTCCATTTTAGTTCGCTGATTCCTAGAATGTCGATGTTCACTCTTGCCATCTCCTGTTTGACCACTTCCAATTTGTCTTGATTCATGGACCTAACATTCCAAGCTCTTATGCAATATTGCTCTTTACAGCATCGGACCTTGCTTCTATCACCAGTCACATCCATAGCTGGGTACTGTTTTTGCTTTGGCTCCATGCCTTCATTCTTTCTGGAGTTATTTCTCCACTGATCTCCAGTAGCCTATTGGGCACCTATCGACCTGGGGAGTTCCTCTTTCAGTATCCTATCATTTTGCCTTTTCATACTGTTCATGGGGTTCTCAAGGCAAGAATACTGAAGTGGTTTGCCATTCCCTTCTCCAGTGGACCACATTCTGTCAGACTTCTCCACCATGACCCACCCGTCTTGGGTGTCCCACAGGGCATGGCTTAGTTTCATTGAGTTGCTGCTGCTAAGTCGCTTCAGTCATGTCCGACTCTGTGTGACCCCATAGACAGCAGCCCACCAGGCTCCCCCATCCCTGGGATTCTCCAGGCAAGAACACTGGAGTGGGTTGCCATTTCCTTCTCCAATGAATGAAAGGAAAAGTGAAAGTGAAGTCACTCAGTCGTGTCCGACTCTTAGCAACCCCATGGACTGCAGCCTTCCAGGCTCCTCTGTCCATGGGATTTTCCAGGCGAGAGTACTGGAGTGGGTTGCCATTGCCTTCTCCTTCATTGAGTTAGACAAGGTAAAATAGATAACCAGTGGGAATTTGCTCTATAACCTAGGGAACTCAAACCAGAGCTCTGTGACAACCTACAAGAGTGGGATGGGGTGGGATGTGGGAGGGAGGTTCCAGAGGGAGGGGACATATGTATGCTGCTGCTGCTGCTGCTAAGTCGCTTCAGTCATGTCCGACTCTGTGTGACCCCATAGATGGCAGCCCACCAGGCTCCCCCGTCCCTGGGATTCTCCAGGCAAGAACACTGGAGTGGGTTGCCATTTCCTTCTATGGCCAATTCCTGTTGATGTACAACAAAAACAAACACAATACTGTAAAGCAATTATCCGCAATTAAAATTAAATAATTTTTTAAGAAGATCAATAGGTAAAGTCACAACCCAAGTTTTAAGCTTTCCATGTCACTGATTTAATTTAATATTATCATGGTTTGATTTAACTTTTATCTGTCCAAGAAATTGATGTCATGATTATTTCTAACCTTTCTTAACAACACAAGCAAAACATTACATATCATTTTACTACAAATGTTTAGAAAACTCACTGAGGATAACTATTAATATATTTATCCACTATATTTATTTGGCATTGGCATTGAAATTTTCTTTATCTATGGATTTATCAGTTAGCTCTTGCTTCAATAACATATGTAATAAAAAATATAAAACCTCAGTGGCATATAGCAATAGCATTTACTTAACTTGCATGTCTGTGATCAGCTGATCCAGCCCGGGCTCAGCTCATATGGCTCTACTCCATGCGTCCCTCATCCTCGTCCTACTACCCACAGACTAGCTAGACGCGTTCTTCTCATAGCCATGGCAGAGGCACAAGGGAAGCAGAATCATGTAAGACCTAAGCTCAAAACTGGCACACTATCACCTCTGCTCCATTCTCCTCAAAAACGATATTATAGTGAAGTCGTTCAGTCACGTCCAATTCTTTGCGACCCCATGGACTGTAGCCTACAAGGCTTCTCCGTCCATGGGATTTTCCAGGCAAGAGTACCAGAGTGGGTTGCCATTTCCTTCTCCAGGGGATATTCCCCGCCCAGGGATCGAACCCAGGTCTCCCACATTGCAGGCAGACGCTTTATCCTCTGAGCCACCAGGGAAGCCCAATATTATAGGCCTGATAAAATATACCCCACCTATGGGACTGAGTAAAACTACAGTTTCATGCAACAGAGAACATGAACACAGGGAGGGTTGAAGAACTATGGCCAATGTTGCAATTTAACATGGTGGGGAAAAAAAAAAAATTAGTTTTGTTTTATTATCTCAAACTTAAGATTTCTGAACACAGATTAAGTTTAATTAATGGTGACTACAATAGCAGAATAATAGAAGAAGACTAAATAAACCATCAACCTCACAGGGGTTATTATTTAGTATAATTTTATTATAACAGCATGCAATACCAAATTCATCTACATTAAAGCAATTCATTTCTAAAGACCAACAGTTCAGTGGTAAATGCCAATAAATGACTTTTTAGTATCATATATGTTACACCATTTGTAGCTATTTTTAGTAAGAAACTTTTCTGATGTCTTTATTTATATTCTACATCTGGTCTCAAAAGGAATTTTCCTGAAACATAATATTTCTTAAAATCAAGTACTGATCCAATAGATTTAAATTTCTACATTCTGTATACTACATGGGAGAAAATATTTGGATTCAGCTTTCTCATTCATGACTATTTAAATATTCAGTTTCTGAGGTTACATTTTAGTGTGTTTTTATGTTTTATTCAGGACACAATGTTCCAGCAAATATCACACACTCAAATCAATGGCTTATCCTGGCATTAAATATGCCATTAACATGCTTGTTCTCGGAAAAGTCCAATGAAAAGCTGTCAACAAACCTGCAGAGAGAACCTTGTTGCATTCAAAATAAATGATTAAGAGAGGGACCAGAAATAACTTAAAACCTTTAGAATGATGAAGAGAAGAAAAAGTAATATGAAAATATCGAACTCTCCACTTGGCAAACAAAATTTATGCCAATCTTCCTATGCATAGAGCTGACAGTAAAACCAAGTTCATGCCATTTCCACAGCATTCATGAGGCTGTTCCTTTCATCTCTGTGACTTAGATGCTTATAATGTAATGTTACTAACACCTTAGAGCTCTGGTCTTTAATGTCCCATCACCATGAGGAACAGTGGGATCTCAAAGAGCAGCACTTTAAAAAAAAAAAAGAAAAGAGAAAACAGCATTGAAAGGTCAGCAACTCAAATACAGGGACAAAAAAGAAGATAGCATATTTCAGGTAATAGAATTATTTAACAGTGTTTAATCCATTCATTTACTAAACAGAGAATACTTACTGGCCAAGCCTTTGAAAAGCAATAAGTGTCTTACCAGCTGGGACTGATTTTTAAAATGAATGAGAGAAGGCTGGGCACAGCCTAGGAAAGCAGAGTGAGAACTTCTTAGTACTGGGAAGTAAAGAAGGAGAACTACTGCTATATGGCATGTGAGCTTTACTCTGTATAAATTTGGTAACACATTTGAGGCCAACAGTGCAAGAAATAGAGTTTCAGGTTAGAGGACATGCTGTTGGCAGAAGGTCATGAAGCTAACAGCAGAGAGATGGGCCAGAAGAACTTGAAGAGCAGATCAAATCCAAGGTATAGGCTGAATCACATGGTTGTCTGAGTTCATTTTTGAGGCTGTCTAGTAATAATTCATATTAATAATGATGACCCTAGAGCCCCTCAGAAGGTATTAACCGTGTTCATTTGGCTCTTTTAAGAAATTTAAAAAAAAAGGAAATTCTTTTTTGAAAGATTTTTATGAAAAAAATTGTTATGCATGTTTAACAACTTTGTGCTCAGATGCTAGCTGTGCCCAACTCTTTGTGACCCCATAGACTGTAGCCTGCCAGGCTCCTCTGTCCATGGGATTCTCCAGGCAAGAATACTGGAGTGGGCAGCCATTGCTTTCTCCAGGGGATCTTCCCTACCCAGGGATCTAATCCACCTCTCTTATGTCTCCTGCATTGGCAGGCAGTTTCTTTACTATTGTGCCACCTGGGAAGCCCCATCACTATAAATTAGCTCACATTTCTACAGTTTTATATAGATGGATCACACATTATGTGCTCTATATTGTTTAGCTTCTTTTACTCAGCATAATTATTTTGAAGTTTATCTATATCATTATATGTATCAATAGTTCATTCTTTCAAAGTTGCTGAATAGAATTTCATTACATGAATATATCACAACTGTATTGTCCACTCACCTGCTGATGGATATTTGAGTTATATCAAGTTTGGGGCTATAAAAAATAAAGCTCTTAAGACCATTCATGTATAAGTCTTTGTATACACATATGCTTTCACTTCTTTTGGATTAATACCTAGTATTGGGATACAGTAGGTATAAGTTTAACATTTTGAGAAAATGTCAAGCTGTTTTCCAAAGTGGTTGTACCATTTTACAGTTCAGCTAGCAGTGGATGAGAGTTACAGTTGCACCACATCCATACTCTCACATAGTAAAGTCAGTCATTTTCAATTAAGGATGTGAAAGTATCTCAATGCACTTTTAATTTGGATTTTCATAATTGTGGTGCTGGAGAAGACTCTTTTTTTTTTTTTTTTAAACTTTACAATATTGTATTAGTTTTGCCAAATATCGAAATGAATCCGCCACAGGTATACATGTGTTCCCCATCCTGAACCCTCTTCCCTTCTCCCTCCCCATACCATCCCTCTGGGTCATCCCAGGGCACAAGCCCCAAGGATCCAGTATCGTGCATCGAACCTGGACTGGCAACTCGTTTCATACATGATATTATACATGTTTCAATGCCATTCTCCCAAATCTTTCCACCCTCTCCCTCTCCAACAGAGTCCATAAGACTGATCTATACATCAGTGTCTCTTTTGCTCTCTCGTACACAGGGTTATTGTTACCATCTTTCTAAATTCCATATATATGCGTTAGTATACTGTATTGGTGTTTTTCTTTCTGGCTTACTTCACTCTGTATAATAGGCTCCAGTTTCATCCACCTCATTGGAACTGATTCAAATGTATTCTTTTTAATGGCTGAGTAATACTCCATTGTGTATATGTACCACAGCTTTCTTATGCATTCATTTGCTGATGGACATCTAGGTTGCTTCCATGTCCTGGCTATTATAAACAGTGCTGCAATGAACATTGGGGTACACGTGTCTCTTTCCCTTCTGGTTTCCTCAGTGTGTATGCCCAGCAGTGGGATTGCTGGATCATAAGGCAGTTCTATTTCCAGTTTTTTAAGGAATGGAGAAGACTCTTGAGAGTCCCTTGGACTGCAACTAGATTCAACCAGTCAATCCTAAAGGAAATCAGTCCTGAATATTCTTTGGAAGGACTGATGCTGAAGCTGAAACTCTAATACTTTGGCCACCTGATGGGAAGAGCCAACTCATTGGAAAAGACCCTGATGCTCAGAAAGATTGAGGGCAGGAGGAGAAGGGGGTGAGAGTGGATGAAATGGTTGGATGGCATCACTAACTCAATGGACATGAGTCTCTGCAAACTTGGAGATAGTAGACAGGGAAGCCTGGTGAGCTGCAGTCCATGGGGTTGCAAAGAGTCAGACATGACTTACTGACTAAACAACAATAACTAACGATGATGATGTGTTTATTTGCCATCCACATTTTTTAGCAAAGCATTTGTGCTGATCTTTTGCCTATATTTAATTGGTTTTTTAATTTTATTATTACATTTTTCTTATTTTTAAATTTGGAGAGTTCACTAGTATTTTCTTCTGTAATATCTAATCTGCCAATAATACAGTCGAGTATGTTTTTCACCCCCCAGAATTTCAGTTTGGGTCTTTTTTTTTTTATTTTTGACATCTTTACTTAACATATTTAATCCTTCCTTTAGTTTCTTGAATATATAGCATAGTGTTATCACTGTTTTAATGTTCTTGTCTATTAATATTATCATTTGTGTCATTTTTTGTCAGCTTCTATTAATAAACTTTTAAATCTTATTAGGAGTTTTTAATCTTCTTATTGTTTATATTTCCCTGCTTATTTGCTGGTAACATTCTAGTGGATGCCAGATATTTATTATTGTTGAGTTTTGCTCTGGGATGTGGTCAAGTTACTTGCAAACTTCAGGTCTTGCTTTTAAACTTTGTTAGGCAGGACAGAAAAACATTTAGAAAAAAAATTAATTTCAGTCTACTAAGAGAACATACCTCCAAGAACTTTACCTGACACCCCATGAATATGACATTTCCCATCTCTGCTGGCAGGAGCAGGCGCTGCACCCTGTGCCGTGTGAGCCAGAGAGATCGCTCCCTCTGAGAGTTTTGAGTGGTTTTTCCCTCCAACACAGCTGAGTTGTACACATGTGTGAGCTGATCAGCACTCAGTTGAATATTCAAAGGGATTCTGTGCAGGTCTCTGGAATTCTCTGTGTGTGTCTCTTGCTTTTCTATTCTGTTTTGTGAACTCTTGATCATTTGACCTACCTGAACTTCTAGCTTCAGTCTCTTAAACTTGGGGAGACTGCTGGACATCTGTCCTAAGTTCCCCTCACTACACCACAACCTATAGAAAATGCCTCAAAACAGTAAATTTGGGCAACTGTAAGACTCACATGCTTTGTTTTTCACTATTTTTCTTATCTTGTATTCAATATGTTGAGAACCATTGTTTCATATATTTTTCCCTGCTTTTAACTTATTTCAGGCAAGAGGGTAAATCTAAACATTATTACTCCACTATGTGCAGAAGTGAAGCTCCAAAATACTTGTTAACCATTTTAATCTCAGCCAAATAGGGATTTTTTTTTAGTATAAGGATATATAAAAACCTTACACTAAAATCTACCTTTTCCTTTTGATGGCAGATAAATCAGGTTTTACTATAAGCAGTCATTCATCATAAGGCTGCCCAGCTGAAAACACCATAATGAACTCTGAACTAAGAGTTTTATAGATCTGGATGCACATTTTCAAGGAGCAAGAAGAAGAGATCAATAAACAGTTAACTCATTTGAGGAGTCAACATTTTAGATGTTATCAGACTGCTGAATTTTGAATGTCTTTAATGCCTAACAAAGACTAAAAAAGCCTCTGCATGTAGGCACACTTCCCTTTGGAGAGCCTTTCTCAGTTTAATTCACCCATTCAGCGAATATTTATTAAGCTCCTATCTGCCAGTGATCATTCAAAACTTACAGAGATACAGCAGGGAATGAAGCAAAGGCCTCAACCTTCATGGAACTGAGTGGGTAAAACAGAAAATAAGCCAACATAAAATAATTCTATTGAGAAAAACTGAATCAGAAAGGGGGTAGAGACCTTCAAGGAGTAATATTTTTATATGAAGTTGTCTGGGAAGGCCTCTCTGAGGAGATTACGTCGGATTCAAATGAAGTGAAGGAAGAAACAATGGAAAACTCTAGAAAAAAGTTCTTGTTTTCTAGAAAAAACTTGTTCCTAAGAAAAAGGAACAAGTGCAAATACCCTGAGGCATAAATGAGTAGAACTGATTTAAGGAGTCTGGTAGGAACCTAGCCTAAAGTTAGCAAAAACTAGAAACCACTTATTTTTGTTTACCTACATTCATTCATTCATTTATTCATATAATAAACTACACATCAAGCAATCATTGTATGTGTGAATGTAAGAACATGTTGCCTAAAATATATCACAAGCATAATTTAATGGAAGAGGATCCAATATGTAAATAACAAGCAATGGTCATAATAATAAGGGTAATGGGGCTTCAAGTTTAAGGGTCCAAAGGTATGCTAATTCTAAAAGATCTGATTCACTTGGCTGTATGTCACTGGCCCACTGGCCTTTATTTGCATAAAAGTCAAAGGCGTGTGCTGCTAAGAGATGGGAGATTGGAGGGACAACTTGATTTGTGTAAAGATGTGAAGTAGCTGTTGAAAAAGAAGAGGAATTCAGAGCAGAGCATAGGGCATACAGTTAAGGCCCTTTGGCTCTGCCTCTCTGGGTTCATGCCCAAGGTCTTCAGAAGAGAGATAAAGAGCTTTACTGTTGAAATCTCTATAAGTAGCCAGAGCATCAGGCAATGCTGCTTGGGACATAGTTCGTACCGGGCCCTCCCACACTGGCTGACTGCTGGAGCACACTGGAGCAAGGCACAGTAACGAGGTCACGGGTGGAGTAGTCAGAGCCGCCGTGGACAGAAACCCCACGCCTGCCAAGGCCAGGAGTCAGGGCAGCCCCATGGGGCCACTACCCGAGAGAAGACAAAATGCTACTGTGGTCAGTAAGACTGTGTTTACTGAGCACAAGAGGACATCCCTGGGGACTGCTTAAGTTACCCCCTGAATTTTTCCTGCTGGAAATATGTGACTTCAGAATTATATATACTTCAGTTATAATCTTACATCAGGCACTTAATAGCTGTGTTATCTTGGGCAAAGTACTAAACCTCTCTGGACCTCATTTTTTTCATCTGCTAAACAAGGATGAAAAGATCACTGTTAGGTATTAGGTTTGCTGTGAGGTTTAAACAGCATGTGGTAAGTGCTTAAACAATAGTGGCTATATTTTTTATTATAATTACTGTTATCCATATCATTATTTTCATCACTGAATTTCAGGAGATCTGAAATTCTCTAAAGTTGGTGAGTAAAGGTTAATGCTTATAAACTATCATGAGGATCCAGTTCTACCCACAATCTCTTATGCCCTGGGACGCCTGGTACAACATTAAAACCACGTATATGACTTTGGGCAGTTTAAGTTCCTCGAGCCTCAGTTTCTTCATCTATGCAACAAAGTGTTAATGATATCACTGCTGTGCTCCTCACAGGGTTGTTACAAGGTTCCCGTCCAACAGTGGGCATGGAAAGTACTTTCCAAAGAGCTATTCATATATCCCTGATGTCCAGCTGTCATGTCCCTCACCAGCCCTGCTTTGTGCAACTCTTAGGACTGAGAAAACTCATTTTCAAGCTATTTTCAGGTCTGTAAAATGCAGCTGCTCAGAGTCAACTGCTATATGGCTAGTAAGGCTCTACAAGCCACCTGTTGGGGCTGCCCCCTTCAGAAGCCTTGGGACAGTCTTTCCCCAGCTCCCTGCTGCTCAAAGGACCAAAGGTAAATTATCTTATTCCTACTGTTTTGCTGTGTTTACTTCCTGTTGCCTGACTACCTGCCTCCAGCCTCAGAAATAGCCTCTGAGCCCTCAAGTATATTTATTTTTCATCTGTTGCTTGCCTGCCAGCAACAGCATTAATGTACCCCTAAAGATCCAATTCCTGGAAATTACAGCCCAGGAAGCATTCAGTGTAGTAGAAGGATAATTTTCTCTCTTGGATTTTCACACGTTAGAGTGTGACTCCAGACCTCATGACCCAGCAAAGCATAATTTAAACCAGTGGGCTCCCCTTACCTCAGCCAGTACACATGCACGAAAGGGACAATACTGATTCCCCAAGAAGGAAAATTAAATCCAACTAAAAGGTACAAAGATTTAGACTTTAAATAAAATTAAAATTTAGGACTTTTGGAAGGACAAATTCAAGGGGGGAAAAAAAAGCAAGAAGGGCAAATGAAAGACAGTAAGAGAGGAGACAATAAACCAAAAGAAATTCATGTTTATATAGCTAGAAGGAAACATTAAAGGTGATGTGTAATTATTGGCAGGGGGAGGTAAAAAATGAGAAGAAAAAAATGAATGATACAGTTCATGACCAGAGTGGCTGAAAATAGTAGAATTTGGAATAGGATCTAGACATAGATTTGAAGATGGAGAGGGCAAACTCAGAAGTTCTTTCTAATCATTCATGATATTGAAAGAAACAGCAGACAGCTCTTCTGTAAAAGAGGATGGGTTAACTTTCAATATAACTTTTCAATAACTTTTCAATTGATGCTTTTGAACTGTGGTGTTGGAGAAGACTCTTGAGAGTCCCTTGGACTGCAAGATCAAACCAGTCAATCCTGACTGCAAGATCAAAACAGACAATCCTGAAGGAAATCAACCCTGAATTTTCATTGGAAGGACTGATGCTGAAGCTGAAGTTCCAATACTTTGGCCACCTGATGCTAAGAACTGACTCATTAGAAGAGACCCTGATGCTGGGAAAGATTAACGGCAGGAGGAGAAGGGGACAACAAAAGATGAGATGGTTTGATGGCATCACTGACTAGATGGACATGAGCCTGAGCAAGCTCCAGGAGTTGGTGATGGACAGAGAAGCCTGGCATGCTGCAATCCACGGGAGTGCAAAGAGTCGGACAGGACTGAGCAACTGAACTGAACTTTCAATAATAGGGATTTAGGATAGACATTTGAGAGTCAGACACGACTGAGCGGCTTTCACTTTCACTTCACTTTTGCAGGAGACTCGAGTTCAATCCCTGGGTCAGGAAGATCCCCTGGAACAGGAAATGGCATCCCACTCCAGTATTCTTGCCTGGAAAATTCCATTGGCAGAGAAGTCTGGCAGCTACAATCCCTGGGGCCACAAAGAGTCGGACACAACCGAGCGACTGAGAATACACACACACACACACACACACACACAGGACAGACATTAGAAAATATCTTAGGTATGAGTATTGCAAGAAAAATGTGGAAACCCCATCCCTAAAGATACTAAGGAATCCTAAGGGTAGCCACTGTCTTTTACTAATGGCTTAAGGCCAAACCTGGACACCTAAAGTTTCAAGGATATAGCCATACGTATGTGACTATGATCCTCTGTTTTCTCACTCCATTCCCATCACAGTATATTATATAGAGGTTTTCTTAGAAATCTTCATTATTTTCTAAGTTTGTCTGTCCTGAATTGGCTTCTTAATCTAGTCCATCTCCCTGATCAGTGTGTGGCATTCTTAAAAAGGTTCTCCACAGATCTTCAAGGGCAACAGCCTGTTATTTCTCTCTGTATCCCTGGTCAGCACTGTACCAGGCACACTGGTATTTGATAAACAGTCCCTGAACAACTTTCAACTCTGAGAAGTAAAGAAAACCACTTCAATTAAAAACAAAAAGAGCATCTTGGAAAACTCAGCAATATCAAAGAAAAACATTACTTCCTGCCTTTTCCACAGAAAGCTGGTTGAAGAGCCGTTGACTTTCACCCAGAAAAAGACCCTAAGGCAGAGAGCCCACTCATTCTGAGTATTTATGACTACAATACTTAAGGGGGAGAACTGACACTTCCAGGGTCCTGGTTGTCTGACTCAGTTTCAACTTTATTCCATTCTTGAACATTCCCATCTGGAGTAACTAAAGTCACAAAAAGATTCCTAGGGCCCTGGAAGGTGAATGAATGCTGATTCAACAAAAACTGATGTACACCAGCTCTTGCCTCTGGCCTGAGCTCCAGACCTCAGGCCAGGAAGAGACTTTTTTTCCCCAAATGCCAGTCACTCACATATTATCTTCAAGATTTTTTTATATCTTCATAATACCTGTTCATATTCATTAGTTAACATTTACATTCATTATTTAATATTTGTCTTTACTTTGTTTTTAAGTAAATCATCCCTGGTTTCTTGATCACACTGGTCCTAAGTAATAAAATCTGAGAAATTATGGTGCTATATGCTGGCAACATTTTTTATATGCACCTTAAACAGATAACTTTTTCATAAAAAATTAAAGTATAGTTGCTTTACAATGTTGTATTGGTTTCTGCTGTAGAGCAAATTGAATCAGTTTTATGTATACATATATGCACTCTTTTTTAGATTTCCTTCCCATTTAGGTCATCACAGATCACTGAGTAGAGTTCTCTATGGTATACAGTTGGTTATCTACTTTATACATGTGTGTGTGTTAAGTCTCTGCAGTCATGTCTGAGTCTTTGCAACCGTATGGACTGTAGTCCACCAGGCTCCTCTGTCCATAGGATTCTCCAGGCAAGAATACTGGAGCGGGTTGCCATGCCCTCCTCCAGGGGATCTTCCCGACTCAAGGATGGAACTCGCATCTTGTACACCTCCTGCATTGGTAGGCGGGCTCTTTACCACTAGCGCCACCTGGGAAGCCCATTTTATTCATGGTAGTGTATATATGTCAATCCCAATCTCCCAAGTTGTCCCACCTCCCTTGGTAACCATAAGTTTGTTCTCTATATCTGTGATTCTATTTCTGCTTTGCAAATAAGTTCATCTGTGCCTCTTTTCTAGATTCCACATATAAGTGATATTATGGTTTTTTCTTCTTTCTTATTTCACTCTGTATGACAATCTCTAGGTCCATCCATGTCTCTGCAAATGGCACTATTTTTTCCGTTTCATGACTGAGTGGTAATCCATTCTTTATATGTTCTAGATTTTCTTTATCCATTCCTCTGTCAAAGGACCTTTAGGTTGCTTCCATGTCCTGGCTGTTGTAAATAGTGCTGTAATGAACACTGGAGTGCATGCATACTTTCAAATGATGGTTTTCTGCAGATATACGCCCAGGAGTGGGATTGCAGGGTCAACTGGTAGCTCTATTTTTAGCTTTTTAAGGAACCTCCATACTGTTCTCCACAGTGGCTGTACCAATTTACATTACCATCCGCCGTGTAAAAGGTTTCCCTTTTCTCCACACTCTATCCAGCATTTATTTAAACACATACTTTTAAAAGTAAAAATATGTATAAATATGCTACCCAATATTTCTCCTGCTGCTGCTGCTGCTGCTAAGTCACTTCAGTCGTGTCCGACTCTGTGTGACCACATAGACGGCAGCCCACCAGGCTCCCCCTCCCTGGGATTCTCCAGGCAAGAATACTGGAGTGGGTTGCCATTTCCTTCTCCAATGCATGAAAGTGAAAAGTGAAAGTGAAGTCACTCAGTCGTGTCCTACTCTTAGCGACCCCATGGGCTGCAGCCTACCAGGCTCCTCCATCCATGGGATTTTCCAGGCAAGAGTACTGGAGTAGGGTACCATTGCCTTCTCCATATTTCCCCTAGAGGTGAGAAATTCTACACGGGATTACATTTCAAGCTAAAGCCTAGCCATTCTCATTTTTTCCCACTAAGATATACATGGATGCCATTCATATGATTACCATACTCCCACATGAATATCTGAATTTCTGGACAGCTTCCAACAGAAAACCTAGAACCCACTCAATTTTTTCTCATTGAAGGAAATACATCAGAATGCAAGTGAGTGAACATAAATATAAGGGTAACTATGAACTCACAATTTGAGGATAATAATATCTTCCTCACAGAGCTGTTGAGAGGCTAAAATGAAGCAGTTAGCATGGTGCTTAGCACATGCATGAATGCATGCTCAGTCATGTTCAACTCTTCACGACCTTCTGGACTGTAGCCTGCCAGGCTCCTCTGTCCATGGGATTCTCCAGGTGAGAATACTGGAGTGGGTTGCCATTTCCTCCTCTTCTCTATCCAGAGACTGAACCTTGTCTCCTGAGTCTCCTAAATTGCAGGCAGAACCACTTGAGTCATTGAGGAAGTCCACTTAGCACATAATATGTAGTTAATAATTTGTTCCTAGTTTGTTTACATTAGCCACTCATCTTGAAAGTTGATTTTTAAAAATCAACTTTGGTCATATTTCTTCAGTCAAAATAAGTTGGCATGACCTCTGTACTGAGGGTTGTTGTGTCTGAGGAACCTTGTCACCACTCACACCAATGAGAGCTGCTCCACAAAGATAGTGGCCAACTCCTACAAAACGTACTTTGTCCTGGTCTCCAGGAAATTGTTTTCTATTAATTCATGGGCACTGAGTCCATACTTATTTTTTACTTCCTGTTTTATACTTGACATACAGCACTATATACATTTAAGGTATACAGCATAATGATCTGCCTTACATATATCATGAAATGATTATCATAATTTTTAGGGAATTCTCCCCATCATCTCACTGGGGAGAACCTCTGCAAACATAATTTTCATTTGTGGGTCACCTACCCAGGGATATGAGTCTTGACTATACCATGACTCCATCCCTTCTACCTGTCTGGTTGTGGTACATTCTTTATATCTCAGTTAATGAAGGTCTTTTCTGGTAGGTTTTGATCTTTCTCATCAATAGTTTCTCCATAAGTCATTTTAAATTTTCCATGCTTATGAGGAGGTATGTTTAGGGTTTTCCTACTATACTATCTTGAGAACTCTTCCGACAGTACTCTTCTTTTAATAAACTCCTAATACTTTGGAAGGTAGGAAGTACTCTGCAGGTGTTAATCAGGTATTGTGATTTCAGGACACAGCAGAATGGAGAGATCATATCTTCAGATGGCAGCTTCCAGCATATTCCAGAATGTTAGTGTTGCTGCTGCTGCTGCTAAGTCGCTTCAGTCGTGTTCGACTCTGCGACCCCATAGACGGCAGCCCAACAGGCTCCCCTGTCCCTGGGATCCATCGCTCCTCTAAGAAAACTGTAGTGATACAGCCTTACCCAAAGAGATTAGTACTTAGACTTCACTGCTTCAGAAGCTGGTCCTAAGATAAAGCTCAACAAGAAAATTGGAAATTGGCCTTTGTTGTGAATGTCTTCAGTCTGAACTGCCAAAAGACTTATATTCTTTTATTGGGCCCTGGAGAGACATTAGATTTAGGTATTTGGATTTTATTAAATTCAAGAACACTGGGTGTTTTTTTTTTTCCTTTTAGTGTAACCAGGGCAAGACTTTATTATATCACCTAGAATGGGAAAAAAAAAAAAAAAAATTGATGTACTTAAAGAAAGACACTTGACAGCTCCTGGTTTCAGTTTAGCTGTTTAAAAATGAAAATAATTTTCTTATTATGATTATCAGCCTCTAATTTTATTATGTTAACATATCTGTCTTGTTTCTTTGTGTATAACCAGCTTAAAGGGGCATCTCAGGACAAGTGAAGAAGAGATGTTGTTATAAAACCTTATTAGGATTCTCTTAGTATAGACTCCCTTCCTTAAATCCTTTCTCCTAATTTAGAATCAATCATCCTTTCCCCCTAGGTAAAGGTGTTTATTTTTTTTTCCTCTCTGACCTGTCTAGAATATAAAGCTATATGATGGCTGTCAGAATCTTCTCTCTTGTGGAATAAAGAAATGATTCTTCCTTTATATATACCATAGCCTTAGGGACTCTATTGCATGTAAAGTGAGAGAAACAACTTCCTGAGGGTCTAAATTCTAACATCACATCCTTTCCATTGCTCCAGCTGTCCTTTGCTTAATGAACTTTCCCTTCCCCTCCTCCTCTCCCCACAGTAATCTCTATAGAGCATGAGGCTTTGGCCAGAGTGCTGGGGATGGAGTTAGAAGATCAGGGTTCAAGTCTTCGTTCATCCACTTACTTGCTGGCAATAGCCAAATTTACAGCTGTGAGACAGGAAGAACTACTGGTTCCACCTACTTCCTCAGACTCTAGTGAAGATGAAATGAGATGCAATGGTCAAACAAATACATGCAGCAGGTAGAGCACCATACACATTAGGATTACAAGAGAAACGGGATGTTTGAGGTCAAAGAGCAGGGGACTTGCAGCCAGAAACCTGAGCTTGAATCCCAGCTGTACTGCTAACCACCTGTATAATCTGAGGCAAGTTATGCAACTGTTCTGTGTCTTAGTTTCCACACCCATGCAAAGATGCTGATAATGGTAGTATCTGTATCATCGGCTTTTGTGAACACTAATTGAGTTAATACCTGGGAAGTACTTAGCACAGTGTCTAGACACCTAGTCAGTACTCAGTAAAAGTTAGCATTATATTAGACTCTTACTTCTCCTTTGCCACAGATAGTAAATCAATCATCAGTTCAGCTCAGTTCAGTCACTCAGTTGTGTCAGACTCTTTGTGACCCCATGGCCTGCAGCACGCCAGGCCTCCCTGTCCTTCACCAACCACCAGAGTTGACTCAAGCTCATGTCCATTGAATCAGAGATGCCATCCAACCATCTCATCCTCTGTCATCCCCTTCTCCTTTCACCTTCAATCTTTCCCAGCATCAGGGTCTTTTCAAATGAGTCAGTTCTTCAAATCAGGTGGCCAAAGTATTGGAGTTTCAGTCTTAGCATCATTCCTTCCAAAGAAATCCCAGGGCTGATCTCCTTCAGAATGGACTGGTTGGATCTCCTTGCAGTCCAAGGGACTCTCAGAAGTCTTCTCCAACACCACAGTTCAAAAGCATCAATTCTTTGGCACTCAGCTTTCTTTATAGTCCAACTTTCACATCCATACATGACCACTGGAAAAACCATAGCTTTGACTAGACAGACCTTTGTTGGCAAAGTAATGTCTCTGCTTTTTAACATGCTGTCTAGGTTTAATCATCAGATCTCACCAATTCTCTCAGACAGCTCATTGTTCCCCTTCAGTTCAGGCCTCTATTGTCCCACTCCTGGGCCACCAATGACATCGCTCGGTTCTCTGATCTTGTTTCTCCCTCTATTTGTTTCTGTGCATGTGTGCTAAGTTACTTGAGTCATGTCCGACTCTTTGTGACCCTGTAGCCTGCCAGGCTCCACTGTCCATGGGATTCTCCAGGCAAGAATACTGGAATGGGTTGCCATGCCCTCCTCCAAGGGATCTTCGCAACCCACGGACTGAGCCCATGTCTCATTATGTCTCCTGCCCTGGCAGGCGGGTTCTTTACCACCAGAGCCACCTGGGAAGCCCATTTGTTCCTGTACTTGGCACCAAGTCCATTCTCTCAAAACATTACTTTGAGCCAATCACATGAATACTTAAAATTCTCAGTGACTCACAAATACTTATAGAATAATTTTAACTCTTAGACTCCAGTTTAAAATGTGTTATAAACTAAACGCACCATTACATCTTTCTCAGACATAATCCCTCTACTCTAGGAAGAGTTTTCCCTCATTCTAGAAAACAGCTTGTCATTTTATGCCTCCATGCTGTTAATCATTCCCTTCCTCCTACTTGGAAGGTCCTCCCTTCTTGGCCAGCTAATGAGAGGCAGTATATCCAGTGGTTAAGAGTTCCAGCTTGGATGCCTAACAGGCTTCCATTATCGACTGGCTCAACAACTTCCTGGCCAGGTGACCTTGGGCAACTTTTATTCCTGTTCTGTGTGCTTAGCAAGAGCACTCTTATTATAGTTATAGGAAAATCCATTTTACGGTGATAATCTATTGATTTGGGGGGGGTACTTACTTTTTAGTTAATTGATGTTTTATTATAATATGTGAATCAGAACTGAAAACAAAATTAAAAGTTTTCTTCTCTCTATTGTCCCAATACATTTTCTGTTTTCTGCTAAAGAACATCAAATCCATCAGGAACTGACAACCTTCTACTTACTTTCCAGGCTAATTCCTTTATTACATTCTTACTCTGCACAGAGCTAATCTAATTACTCTCTTCCAGGTCACCTAAGAATAATGACCTAGCTTTCAGATTAGCCAAAGCAGGACACAGGTGACTCTGCAGTGGGAGGGAGAGAGCTTGGTACTGGTGAGGTTAGGAGTGTCAGCCTCAGAAACCCAGCAAAAGAAGATCAGATGAAGACAAAGAGAAATGACCTACACCACAGAACTGTCAACAAAGCAGGAAAAAGGAACATGAAGAGTTTGCTTGTTTGACTCCTCCTAAAACATGGAAATATAAAACAGTAAGACTCCACAACAAAGTGGGCTCCAGCCTGGCTCCACCTTCCTCTGTTATCTCTCCTCATTTCTCCTAGATTTGTTTCTTGTCTAGCACTGAAAGAGCTTTTTGGCAATATTCAGTTCAGTTCAGTTGCTCAGTCATGTCCGACTCTTTGCGACCCCATGAATCGCAGCACGCCAGGCCTCCCTGTCCAGCACCAACTCCAGGAGTTCACTTAAATTCACGTCCATTGAGTCAGTGATGCCATCCAGCCATCTCATCCTCTGTCATCCCATTCTCCTCCTGCCCCCAATCCCTCCCAGCATCAGAGTCTTTTCCAATGAGTCAACTCTTCACATGAGGTGGCCAAAGTACTGGAGTTTCAGCTTTAGCATCATTCCTTCCAAAGAAATCCCATGGCTGATCTCCTTTAGAATGGACTGGTTGGATCTCCTTGCAGTCCAAGGGACTCTCAAGAGTCTTCTCCAACACCACAGTTTAAAAGCATCAATTCTTCGGCTCTCAGCTTTCTTCACACTCCAACTCTCACATCCATACATGACCACTGGAAAAACCATAGCCTTGACTTTAATTAGCCTGATTAAATGCACAGAAACAAACAAATGAACAAAAGAATTCCCTGGCAGTCCAGTGGTTAGGACTCTGCATTCTCTGCCAAGGACCCAGATTCTATCCCTAGTCAGGAACTAAGATCCCACAAGCCTAGCAGTGTGGCCATAAATGAATAACTGTACAGAAACAAATTTATGTCAATCTGCATCTCTTCAAGTCTCTGAACCTGGAGTCCTATAACCAGAGAACATGTGTCACCCTCAAGAGCCACTTTCCCCATCATCAGCCCCTCATCTACTCATTCTATCACTCCACCTTTCTCCTCCTAGCTCCCCTTCTTACCTCTCTGCCTCTTAACCCTTTCCCTTACTACTCCCATTCCAGTGTCTACAAAGAACTCTCCAACACTTTCAAATATTTCTCTATTTTAGCTCAACTAGTGATTCTCAAACCTGACTTCACATTAAAAGAAGTCAAAAGAAAAAATACCTGAGCCTCCCTCCCTGCAGAATCTGACAGTCTGGGGTCTAGCCCTGGCATGGGCTTATTTGTTTAATCTTCCTAGGTGACTTCAAGATATATACAATCTTGAGAACCACAGCCTAAACTAAGACTGGATTCTCCCCTGGCAAACAGGCTCCCTTTACCTCCTTCTGGAGACTACACTTTCTCCCACACCTGAATACCACCAGACAAGAAAGGGCAATCAAGCTCAGGCTCTTTCAGACCATGGGTCTTCCATTTTCATACAAAAGCAAACAACAAAAAATGTCTTTCTTGGAGGTATTTTATTTATACAACTCTGTTTCCTCTACCCCTACCACCAACCTTATCTACCTGAATAACTTTTATATCCGTCAAGATTCAACTAAAACATCACATCTTCTGAGAAGCCTGGTCTGGTAGGCTGAGTGATCTAGGGCCAACCCTATGTTCTTGCTATATTCAGTGGATGCCATGACATAGCCTTTAGGTCCCTGTTCATAGTTATTATCACTTTCCTGTCTGCCTACCTCAACAAACTGAGTTCCTTGAAAGTAAGAAGTAGACCTTCTTCATCTCTGTGTCTCCACATGTAACCTATGCCATGTCTGGCACATGATTGGCATTCAATAAATACTGGTGAGAGAGTAAGTTGGAAAAAAGAGAAGAGAAGGAAATTTGAAAATGAGGAAGAGTAAAGAAAAATATCTCTTCTATGTCATCTTCTGGCCTTCCAAGGATAAAACTGATTATACTTAGCATATTTTTGGAGCCATAATATAGAGGCACAGCACAGAAAGTAGGAATCCAAAACAACTCTTCATTTTTAGAAAAAATATACAAATTACAAGAAAGTTAGCCTATATATAGAAAGCACTTTTTGAACATATTTCTAGTTATCAGCTAAGGACAGTACTAGTCATCTCCCACGTCTATACTATTGGTAACCCAAATTTTCCCTGACAATCTCATTCTGTTCATAGTGGCCATGGGGGGAAGAATAATGTCCCTCAAAGATGCTCATATCCCAAACCCCCAGTTATGTGACTACTACCTCACATGGCAAAATGTAATTTTCAGATGTGACTAAGATGTGAATTTTGAGATGTGGAGCTTATCTGGGTGGGTCCAATGTAATCACAAGGGTCCTCTTACATGGAAGAGGGAGGCAGGAAGCTCATTGTCAGAATGATGCAGTGTGAGAAAAACTATCCATTACTGGCTTTGAAGATGGAGGAGAAGCCAAGGAACATAGGCAGCCTCTAGAAGCTAGAAAAGGCAAGGAAACAGGTTCTCCCTTAGAGCCTCCAGAAGGAACAGCCTAGTTGACACCTTGATTTTAGCCCAGCGAAACCCATTTGGATTTCTGACCACCAGAATTCTAAAGTAATACATTTGTGTTGTTTTCAGAGGTCACTAAATTTGTGGTGTTGTTTTCTTTTTTTTTTTTCCACAGCAGCCACAGGAAACTTAAGTGTTCACTGGGCACACTCTCATCAGAACATGTTTTCTTTGAATTGATATCACTTCTGCCACAGTTATTGTTGAATAATCACTGTGAGTCTTGATGATGACCTTAAAAAAAAAAAAGAAGTGCCTGGAAAAATGTATGAAATAGTTCTTAACTTTAGACTCTGGCTATACTTGAAAAGCTCAGAGATTCCAGAACTCTAGCACACTGGATATCAGTGTGCTCTGTTATGACTCTGTTATGTCCCCTACTGAAGGTCATCAGGCTCTGCTCTAAGGCTAGGACCTTGAGAGTGGGGGCAGGGGAGAAAGGGGAGAGGGCTTCACGGTGCCCATTCTCAGGTTATCATAGATGCGAAATAATTAAACTTGCTGCACTGCCCAGACTGATAATAGCAGGCATCTCCTAAAGGACATTATGCTAAGAAGTGTCTATCCCTGTTCCAGACTGTCTGGAGGAGGAGGAAGGGAGAAGGAAAAGGAAAACAGCATATCAGTGGTGAATTCATACATATTTTAGAACGATTCATTAAAATTTAAAAGAAAATTCAGCTTAACTCTAAAGTATCCAGAAATTTTACAGAATCAGTATCTCTCATTTTCTGAACTTTCTGATCAGTCAGTATTTTAGCATAGAGCTTATCATTTTGGCTTTAAAGACTTTTTTAACTACTGTAATATATTGTACCCTTCCTTCTTCCCACTCAGCACAGAACCAATTGAGAGAGTCATAGGGATCAGAAATACAGGAATAAAATGTCAGCTTCATTACTGACAAACTAAAGAACAGCCATTAGGTGTAGGGCAACTATAGGTGTAGGGCAACACGCAGCACCTCCATGTTAAGCAGAATGACCTACTCAGTCCATCAGGAGCAGAGCTGCCCAGAGTTAAATCCCAGCAAGAGTCCAGAAGGCACCAAAATAGGCGTGCCCATTGTCTCCCAACCTCCCTTCCTGGGAAGATTGTCCCAGGGAGGAGTAAGCAAGGAAGAGAGAGGCCGGAAGTGTTACACTAGTAAAAGGTCAGGAGTAAGAAGGAAGAGAGAGGCCGGAAGTGTTACACTAGTAAAAGGTCAGGAGTAAGAAGGAAGAGAGAGGCCGGAAGTGTTACACTAGTAGAAGGTCAGGAGTAAGAAGGAAGAGAGAGGCCGGAAGTGTTACACTAGTAGAAGGTCAGGAGTAAGAAGGAAGAGAGAGGCCGGAAGTGTTACACTAGTAAAAGGTCTTCACCATGGGTACAGAAGACTAGGGGATGAATGGTTTTCACCTGACAGCTGCTTCTAAACAACAGCAAATAAAGCTATGCTGCTGCTGCTGCTGCTGCTAAGTCGCTTCAGTCGTGTCTGACTCTGTGCGACCCCATAGACTCCAGCCCACCAGGCTCCCCCGTCCCTGGGATTCTCCAGGCAAGAACACTGGAGTGGGTTCCCATTTCCTTTTCCAATGCATGGAAGTGAAAAGTGAAAGTGAAGTCGCTCAGTCGTGTCCGACTCGGCTCTTCGAGACCCCATGGACTGCAGCCTACCAGGCTCCTCCGTCCATGGGATTTTCTAGGCAAGAGTACTGGAGTGGGGTGCCATCGCCTTCTCCGATGCTATAATTAAGCTAAGTAATTGTATCTTGAGTAATCTGAATGCAGTATTAGCAAGATCTGACTAAAGATCCATCACCCCAAAGCATACATGGAAGCAACAGCCTCCATACTCAGTGATGAGGAGCAGTCTGAGGTATGTTACTAGCAATAAAGCATAGACATTTACAAATGATGCCTCTTGGCTTCAAAAATTAGAGCTTGTTCAAAGGTGTCTCTATAATAACATTACTCTTTCTTGCCTTCTTTCAGATTTACTGTCTTGAGTGGGAGTAAAAGGAAAGGGCTTATAGATAGCATTCCAGAAATTACACATAACCCAGACTCCCTTAGCTGTGAAGCAGCTCAAAGTGAAAGACATTTCTTGGCAGCATTAATAGTTATGGCAACCATGAGTTACTGAAATGCTTGTGAGTTGGGATTTTTATAGTTACTTCTATTTCTTTTTTATTTTATCCAGGGATGAATTTGATTAAGAAAGCAAATGGAGATTTTTTTTTTTAAGCATGAGTATCAACATGACACATGATCAAGAATGACCCTACAAATTCTTTTGGTTAATAATGACAGAAGAACTACAATAACTTGTAAAAAGCAGACCATGTAATAAAATTTGTGAAATTTTCAAGGCCTACATTAATACCATTATAAAAAATTAATGAACACAGTTCATATATCTTAATTTAAACAATAAAATAGGAGAGTTTTGTTTTATTCTCTAGTTTTATTGAGTTACTCCTAAAGAGTTGTGGTCCAAAAAATAAATTAGAATTCATTTTTTAAATAAGTCACAATTTTTAAAAGCAGATTAGTTTACATATTTATTTTTATTATAACATCATTATGAGATTTTTAATAGTTTATTCATTTGCTTATAAAATGAATTTTTATATACTTCTATAAACAGATATTCCACCTATTAAAAGATTTATGGCATTTTTTTCTTTTACTTTCCTACAACCAACCTCTCAAGTTGATGAGGTGTGCCAACTCTGAAAATAGTATATATTATGCACACAAATTGCTAAAAAATCAAGTATGAAAAATGAGCACTCTTCTGCTATAAAGTCCTCCTCAATCCTTCTGCAACACTATCTTCTTAGGAGAGTTTTAAGTTGCCCAGAAACAAGATTTCCCCTTAACAACAAACCAGTGTTGTTGCTAGGGGATTATGACATAGGAAGAGTGACCTCCAATCAGAGAGGAGCCCCAGAAGTCTGACTGTGACATGCCAGTATAAATATGAGCACTCCCACCACCTGTAGGCCCTTCTCCTCTCCACTTGTAACTGATAAGAACAACATCTGCAATGGCCAGAAACGTCACCAAGAGGAAAAAGCGCTGCAGAGGACACCAAAAAGCAATCTACAAAAAGAAATCACATTCCAGCTCTGAATCTGGCCTTAGGAATTACTCACTCTACATAAACAGGGTCCTAAAAGAAGTGGTTCCCCAGAAGGGCATATCATCTCGCACCATTGACATCATAAACACCATGATCAATGACATGTTTGAGCGCATTTCCACTGAAGCCTGCAACCTAATGTATTACAGGAAACGCTGTACCCTCACCCCTGAAGACATCGAGAAGGCAGTGTATTTGCTGCTGCCTGAGAAACTGGCTAAGTATGCAGTGGCTTTCGGAAAAGAAGCTGTCCAACGATATGTCCGCTCCTAAACTCCATGTTCGAGCTTCATTAAATCTTGGGGAAAGTAACTCTTACTTCCCAAATGATCACTTCAATATTGAATTCATTCTTCTTTTTTATAACATAGTCATATTTCCCTGTATTTTTCCTATTTGTCTTATGTGTAGAGAAGAATTACTCTCTTGCTATTTTATGTTTTAATGATTTGCCTACTATTTAGGTTTTCCAACACCTGCTGCCCATGTGACTCCCTCCCAGAACTCATGATTTTCCTATGAATGTGTAAATCTCATTATATAAATTCAATGCTAATTGTATTGTTAAGGTATTGTTAACTATGTAAATGATTATTTAATCCAGCTATTTTGACTCCCAGGGCACAATGACTTTGAATTTATGAACACAAACATTTTAATCAGAAGCATACCAACACTGATAAATTTTCATCAAAAAAGTATTTTCTACAGCAAACTACATTCAACCACTTAGTTCTTTAGTGGAGTCCCTTTAGAACATGTAAACTATTTCTTTCAATAAGCTCAGCTCTTAACCATGTAATTTTTATCTTTGCGTGTGCGTCTTTTTAATAAGGTGGTGTACATCTGTTAATCTTTTATTCCAATCTATCCCTTTATTCCAGTCATTCCCCTTTGGTAACCATGAGTCAATTTTCTATGTCTATCTTGTAAATAAGTTCATTTGTCTTATTTTTCAGATTCCACATATAATCGATATCATATAATATTTCTCTTTCTCTGTTGGACTTGCTTCACTTAGTGTGATCATCTCTAGGTCCATCTATGTTGCTGCTTATGGCATTATTTCTTACGTTTTATGGCTGAGTAGGCACCCCACTCCAGTACTCTTGCCTGGAAAATCCCATGGACGGAGGAGCCTGGTGGGCTGCAGTCCATGGGGTCGCTAAGAGTCGGACAGGACTGAGCGACTTCACTTTCACTTTTCACTTTCACGCATTGGAGAAGGAAATGGCAACCCACTCCAGTGTTCTTGCCTGGAGAATCCCAGGGACGGGGGAGCCTGGTGGGCTGCCGTCTATGGGGTCACACAGAGTCGGACACGACTGAAGCGACTCAGCAGCAGCAGCAGCAGCAGTGTTCCATTATATACATATACCACATCTTTTTTATCCCTTTTTTATCCCGTCATCTGCTGATGGACACTTGGGTTGCTTCCCATGCCTTAGCTTTTGTGAACAGTGTTGCTATGAACACTGGGGTGCAAGTAACTTTTCAAATTACAGCTTTTTTTCCCAGATATATGTCCTGGATTGGGATTCCTGAATCATATGATAACTCTATTTTTAGTTTTTTAAGGCGCCTCCATACTGCTTTTCATAGTGGCTGAAGCAATTTTTAATCTACCTTTATATTTAATTCACTGGAATGTATTATTCCATATTTATAGCATAATAAGGCCACCACACAGGAACCTACCACTCAATGTATAAACTTTGAACTTTATAGATGTCACTGGAGATATTTCCCAGTCCTATCTCCCTGTCTACTATACTGAATTTTGTTTCCCATTGCCTTGCTTTTCTTTGTACTTTTGCTACCTATGTATACATCTCTACAGAATATGTTTAATTCTCCTAATTTATAATTTAGGGGCCATACTACCTAGATCTTTTTGTGCCTGCCTTTTTCTTTTAAAACAGTTTCTAAGATTTAAATAGTTCTAATTCATTCTTTTCACTCCTGCACTCTATAGTATTCCATAATGTGAATATACAAGTTTATGTATGCTTACTCTGTTTATGGAGATTTGGGTTGTTTTCATTTTTTGTTATTATGACCAATGCTCCTATAATGAACTATAACAACAGCTACGACTTATGTAGCATTTGCTATGTGCCTTCATCTTACATAAATTATTTAATAGGGATGACCTTGTGAGGATTAAGTAATTTTTCCCTCCTACAGATGAGAAAAATGGGGCACAGAGAAATAAGTAGCTGACTGAGGTCACATACCTATGTAGTGGCAGAGCTGGGATCTGACCAGGTTAACAGTTGCTGTTCAGTCGCTAAGTCACGTCCGACTCTTTGTTACTCCATGGACTGCAGCACCCCAGGCTTCCCTGTCCACTATCTCCCACAGTTTACTCTGACTCAAAACAAAACATGGTCCAGACTCTGACAAAACATGGTTCACTGGAGAATGGAATGGCAAACCTCTTCAGTATTCTTGCCATGGGAGCCCCGTGAACAGGGTAAGAGAGGCCACTGTGAACACATGAGGCACGCTGTGAACATTCTTGTACATACACCTTCTCACACAAATGTACAAGAATTTTTCTAGTTACAAAACCTAACAGTGGAAATGCTGGGTAATTAATATGCCCATACTCAACTTTCTAGATATTAACAGACTGTCTTCCAAAGTGTTTTACCAATTTACATTTGCAGGAGATGAGAGGAATTTAGATTCTTCTGGTTACAAGTAACATCACTTAAGTTTCCTCAAGAAAAGGGGGTTTCCTGTATATACTGAGATTGGAACTGAGGCTATTCTGTCTCTTGTTTTTATATGCATGCATTTGAGTTAGACTCAAAACCATCCAATTTGAGTTAGGCCCAGATAGAAGTTGTTTGCCATCTGAAAGATCTACTTAATCATTATTTGATGCCCACACCTGCCATTCTGCTGGGGGTTGGCATTAGAAGGGCTTCCAAGTTCTATCTGGGGTCAATAAATTACAGCCCTTGGGCCAAATCTGGAAGCATCCCTCTTTTGTTTGAACCCCCTACAAGTTAAGAAAGATTATTACATTTTTATAGGGATATTTAAAAGGAAAAAGAATATTCAACAGGCATAATGTGACCCACAAAGCCTAAAATATTTGCTATGGCTCTTTACAGAAAGAGTATCTCATCTACACAATGCTGCTCTTTCTTGCAGGGTCTGCGATACAGCAGGTTTTCTAAGGCTTTGCCGGGGACACCTATATCTCTACAAAATAAAGTTGAAAATGATGAAAAATTTATAGTTGGCTTTCAAATCACTGTAGTAGAGTACATAAATGGGGCAATGACCTAATTATTCAGAAAAATGTTTTACTATATATTGAGGTGTTAAAGTGGGCCTTACTTGAAGGGAACTAGGGGGCTCCTTGTGTATTATTCTCTCTTTGTATATGTTTTGAAACATTTTAATAGAATCTCAAAATAAGATTAAGATTTTTGGAAAAAACTCTGGAGTCGGTTTCAAGTCTGATTATATAAATGCATGTGGGTATAAAAAACACATTTAAAAAATTTTAAACAATTTTTTAGTGTGGTAAAAATACATATAACATAAAACATCATTTTACTCAGTTTTAAATGTACAATTACATTAAGTACATTCACATAGTCATGGAACCATCATCACCATCCATTTTTAGAATTTTTCATCTTCTCAAACTAAAACTCCATAAACATTAAATAACAATTTCATATGTCCCCCTTCTCCAACCTCTGGCAATAACCATTCTGCCTTCTGTCTCCATGAATTTCGCTCCTCTGGATACTTCATATAAGCGGAATCCAGCAACATTTGTCTTTTTGTAACAGAAGTATTTCGCTTAGCACAATGTTTTCAAGATTCATCCAATGTAACATATGTCAGAATTTCCATTCTTTTTAAGGCTGAATAATATTTGATGGTTCAGCAAGTAAAGAATCTGCCTGAAATGTACGAGATAGGGAGATGTGGGTTCAATCCCTGGGTCAGGAAGATCCCCTGGAGAAGGAAATTGTAGCAACCTACTCCAGTATTCTGGCCTAAAAAAGTAATCCCATGGACAGAGTAGCCTGACGGGCTACAGTCCAAAGGTTATCAAAGAGTCAGACACAACTGAGCAACTAAGCAATATTCCATTGTATGTATATAATACATTTTATTTATCCATTCATCCACTAATGATCACTTGGGGTCCTTCCAACTTCTGACTCTTGAGAATAATGCCACTCTGAGCATATACAAATATCCCACATTAGGTGTATACCCAGAAGTGAATTGCTAGGTCACATGATAGTTCCATTTTTAATTTTTTGAGGAACCACCATACCGTTTTCCACACAGCTGTTTCATTTTACATTGCCACCAGCACTGCATAAGGGTTCCAATTTCTCCACATCCTCATCAACCTTTATTACTTGATTTTTACATTTAATAGCTATCCTAATGGATATGACGGAGAAGGCAATGGAACCCCACTCCAGTACTCTTGCCTGGAAAATCCCATGGATGGAGGAGCCTGGTAGGCTGCAGCCCATGGGGTCACTAAGAGTCAGACATGACTGAGCAACTTCACTATCACTTTTCACTTTCATGCATTGGAGAAGGAAATGGCAACTCACTCCAGTGTTCTTGCCTGGAGAATCCCAGGGATGGGGGAGCCTGGTGGGCTGGCGTCTATGGGGTTGCACAGAGTCAGACACGACTGAAGTGACTTAGCAGTAGCAATGAATATAAAGTGTTTTTATTTTCACTTCCTTACTGATTTGTGATAGTGATGATCTTTTCATGTGCTTATTAGCCATTTGTATGTTTTATTTAGAGAAATGTCTATTCAGGTCTTTTGCCCATTTTTAAATTATTGTTGTTAAGTTGTAGAAATTCTTTATATATTCTGAATATTAATCCTCTCTCAGATAGTTCTCCTATTCCATGGATTGCCTCTTCACTTTGTTGATAGTGTCCTCTGATACACAAAAGTTATTCATCTTGATAACATTCAATTTGCCTATTTTTCCTTTAGTTATCCAGGCCTTTGGTGTAATATGCCACTTTAATTTTGTATTGCTCCTTTATGAGAAAGTTACATACAATACTATTAATATACTTTTTAACTTGGAATCAATTCATAAAGTCAACATACTTCTAAAATTAGCTTCTATTTTAAATTTTTTTAATGTGTCATACTAGCTAACACATTAAGGGTCAAAATTATTTCAATGCATAATTTTGACATTAACAGGGCCAATTTACCAACTTTTTAAAGTCTTGAACTCCAGGAACCTGAGACAGTTAAATGAAAGACAAAATGTAGCACTCCGCACCAGTCTTCTACTATGCATTCACCCCCATCTTCTCAGAAATAGAACCCTCAATTTTAGCTAAATTCATTGTCACCCAGGATAAAGATCACATTTCCAAATCTTCCTTTGACTAGGTACCTAAGGGACCAAATTGTGCCGAATTGTAAGGAACATGCAACTTCCAGGAAGTATCCTTAAAAAACAAGAGTGCTCTTTTCCCTTCTCCTCTTTCCTGCTGGCTGACTTGGGGATGCAAAGACTAGAGCTGAAGCAGCCATCTTAAACTAGGAGTAGAAACCTATATATTAAGGATGGTAGAGCAGAAAAATAAAAAAGCTTTGGTCTCTGATGATTGAACTGCCATCCAGCCTGAGACTGCCTATATTTACACGAGAGAGGGATTTCTAGCTTGTTTAAGCCACTGTTATTTTGGGTTTCTATCATTCATAGTCAAATTTTGTTCTAATACAAACATCCAGAAGATTATTGACTGCTAAACAATGCAGTTAGTTTCAAAATGATTGTATACTTATTAAATAAAAACGTATTAATCTAGAGATGGAGGATGGCAAATGTCTTGTTTATTTACCAGAGGATGTTGCTGCTAAAATGAAATCTCATGCTATTTAACAATTTGTTGTCAGAGATATGTAATGCAGATGGCAAAATTCTATTTTTATTAGTCTATTGGACACATGAAGTGATTTGAAAACATTACTTAAAATACAAAAATATGTGAGAGTCAAAGATGATGGGAAAGACAATTTCTGACTAAATCAACAACATGATCAATATGTGGATTCCATGGTAATTTGAAGATAGTGGCATACAACATAATAAAAGACGTCTCATACCAACAAGAAAGAATAGGGCTGATTTTATAATACAAATCACCCAAGCAATAAAATTCCAGCAAACTTAGATTATCCTTCTCTGAGCTTAGAAGTCTTATTTTAGAAATGAAAAATGTAATATCATATAAATATATGCTGTCACTTACTATGACTTTTTCAAGTCCTGATATGTACACTGCTAGCTTGCTCCTGTGTGAATTAAACGTGTCAAAGTACTAGGAAATAGGAGAGTACCACAGAGTATAATACCTTACATATGGTACTTATAGTTTACTATGGATTCACAGAAATGTGTTCTTTGTGTTAGGCACTGAGAAAACAAAGTCCATCCCTTTAAAAGCATAGAACTTTTTGATTTGCATTTCTCTGATAATGAGTGATGTTGAGCATCTTTTCATGTGTGTGTTAGCCATCTGTATGTCTTCTTTGGAGAAATGTCTATTTAGTTCTTTGGCCCATTTTTTGATTGGGTCATTTACTTTTCTGGAGTTGAGCTGTAGGATTTGCTTGTATATTTTTGAGATTAGTTGTTTGTCAGTTGCTTCATTTGTTATTATTTTCTCCCATTCTGAAGGCTGCCTTTTCACCTTGCTAATAGTTTCCTTTGTTGTGCAGAAGCTTTTAAGTTTAATTAGGTCCCATTTGTTTATTTTTGCTTTTATTTCCAATATTCTGGGAGGTGGGTCATAGAGGATCCTGCTGTGATGTATGTCAGAGAGTGTTTTGCCTATGTTCTCCTCTAGGAGTTTTATAGTTTCTGGTCTTACATTGAGATCTTTAATCCATTTTGAGTTTATTTTTGTGTATGGTGTTAGAAAGTGTTCTAGTTTCATTGTTTTACAAGTGGTTGACCAGTTTTCCCAGCACCACTTGTTAAAGAGATTGTCTTTAATCCATTGTATATTCTTGCCTCCTTTGTCAAAGATAAGGTGTCCATATGTACGTGGATTTATCTCTGGGCTTTCTATTTTGTTCCATTGATCAATATTTCTGTCTTTGTGCCAGTACCATACTGTCTTGATAACTGTGGCTTTGTAATAGAGCCTGAAGTCAGGCAGGTTGATTCCTCCAGTTCCCTTCTTCTTTCTCAAGATAGCTTTGGCTATTCGAGGTTTTCATTATCAGAGAAATGCAAATCAAAACCACTATGAGGTACCATTTCACGCCAGTCAGAATGGCTGCGATCCAAAAGTCTACAAGGAATAAATGCTGGAGAGGGTGTGGAGAAAAGGGAACCCTCTTTCACTGTTGGTGGGAATGCAAACTAGTACAGCCACTATGGAGAACAGTGTGGAGATTCCTTTAAAAACTGGAAATAGAACTGCCTTATGATCCAGCAATCCCACTGCTGGGCATACACACTGAGGAAACCAGAAGGGAAAGAGACACGTGTACCCCAATGTTCATCGCAGCACTGTTTATAATAGCCAGGACATGGAAGCAACCTAGATGCCCATCAGCAGATGAATGGATAAGAAAGCTGTGGTACATATACACAATGGAGTATTACTCAGCCATTAAAAAGAATACATTTGAATCAGTTCTAATAAGGTGGATGAAACTGGAACCTATTATACAGAGTGAAGTAAGCCAGAAAGAAAAACACCAATACAGTATACTAACACATATATATGGAATTTAGAAAGATGGTAACAATAACCTTGTGTACGAGACAGCAAAAGAGACACTGATGTATAGATCAGTCTTATGGACTCTGTGGGAGAGGGAGAGGGTGGGAAGATTTGGGAGAATGGCATTGAAACATGTATAATATCATGTATGAAACGAGTCGCCAGTCCAGGTTCGATGCATGATACTGGATGCTTGGGGCTGGTGCACTGGGACGACCCAGAGGGATGGTATGGGGAGGGAGGAGGGAGGAGGGTTCAAGATGGGAAGCACGGGCATACATGTGGCAGATTCATTTTGATGTTTGGCAAAACTAATACAATATTGTAAAGTTTAAAAATAAAATAAAATTTAAAAAAATAAATAAAAAATAAAAATAAAAGCATAGAACTTTTTGGAACAACAAACTGAAAAGAAATTATTGTGAACAGCTGACATACAGAGAGTCTAGGCTCTGAGCTAGACATTATTCTAGGTACTCCATATGTATCAACTCAATATAAAGCCCAAGACCACCACTTGAGAAGAGTACTAATATCATTTACCATCAGGGGAACCGTGGCATAAAAAAAGGCTAAGAAACATGCCAGAGGTCACACAACTAGTAATAAAAGAACCGTGGTTAAAGCCGTGTACTCCAGCTCCAGAGCCCATCGCTTAAAGTACGGTGCCTGCTTTACCTCTCATGGAGAGAGACATGTTAGAAGATACTGTGGAACATGCAAGGTGCATCTAACCCAGAATAAAAAGGTGTCTAACAGGAAATGACACCTGATCTAGATCTTGAAAACCAGTAGGATATGCACATAGGTAGAAGGAATAACATTTGCAAAAGTTTAGGACATTAATGGTATCAGTTTGAGATAACTGCAAATTACATAGCTGAAAACAAGCACAGAAGAAAGGATGGGGAAATAAGGTTGGCTGCTGCTGCTGCTGCTAAGTCGCTTCAGTTGTGTCCGACTCTGTGCAACCGCATAGACTGCAGCCCACCAGACTCCTCCGTCCGTGGGATTTTCCAGGCAAGAGTACTGGAGTGGGGTGCTGTTGCCTTCTCCCAATAAGGTCGGAGAGGAAGGCAAAAATCTGTGGGCTGACCTACAACTTGAATTTGATCCAGTACCCTTGGGGAGACTCATGGAGGGACATTAGGTAGGAGAAATATGTGATTTCATTCACTGTTAGAAAGATTATTCCAGGAGCAGAAGTGAGGAGGGTGAATTAAAACAGAAAGAGGCCAGTTTGCATATGACTGGAGTGATCCATGCAAGTCTTAATGAGGGCCTGAACCAAGTCATTGGCAGTAGAAATAAAGGAGGAAGTGATAGATGTGGAAGAGGCTTAGGAGCCAGAATCCCCAAGAGACATGTGCAATGTGTACCATAACAGAGAAATAGCCAACAAGGGATTCCCAGGGCTCTGGCTCAGGAGACTTGATGGATGGAGCCAAGCCACGTGGCTCAGCTTGTTAAACACTTCCACGTAAAATATCTAGACAGTATGCAAGAGACCGTTGTAAATGATGCCATGTGTGGGGTATCATAAGAGTGCTTAACATGCCAAGGATCTGGCAAAAGTCAACCAACCTTAGGGCAGACGATTAGCACTTGTTTAATGCTTAAACAGAAGAGGACAGCTTGAATTTTTAATGCTCAAAATCAGTTTTTATCACAACCCTGTGCTAGGCCACACATCATGTGTTGACAGATTTTGTTAGCTCTGACAGCTGATTGTTTTGAAAGACATTTGGCAGGATGGGGAGAAACCAGCAGACTATGTAAATATATGGGAGAAAGTAGCAGCCTGTAAATATAAGTTAAGGTGAAAGGTAAGTCAGTTACATTCAAAATGAGAGTCCCGAAAACCAAAAATGCTTGTCTTTTTTTCTGTTCTTGGTGGAGAGTTACTCAGAGGCAAAAGGGGCCTCTTTTCCTGAAAAACTTTGTGCTGGCCCAGGCACAGGCAGTGCAGCTCCATTCAGGGCCCTGGAAAGGCACTGGGACCAGAAAGTTGAGGAAAGGGTTGTTTTCTCTCTGCCCTGGGATTAGAATTCCAAAGTAGAGACGCAGATAGGGATTCCTGTCTGAAGATGGTAGGGAAAAGGAAGCTCAAAGCAATGTCCTAGGATGTTCCTGGCCAGTTGACCTGTGGGCACATGGATGCCAGGCCCCTCTGGGATAAGCACAGAAATGTCTGTGGGGAACTTTGCCAGGAGGGTGAGTTACAGGAACCTTGAGTTACTAAGATTTCAGCTGAAAAGAACACGAAGTTTTACCCTACCTTTGAGTGGTCCTCACTTCCTCTTGTGGATTCTCCAGCAAAGGAGACAGAAAAGTCACTTAAAATCAAATTAATCTCTACAGAGAGTTGCATGCAGATCCCCAGTCAAGTCAGATTTTTAGAACATTATTATTAAACAAACTATCCCTTATTTTGGCTTCCCTGGTGGCTCAGACGGTAAACAGTCTGCCTGCAATGCGGGAGACCCAGGTTCAGTCCCTGGGTCAGAAAGATCCCCTGGAGAAGGAAATGGCAACCACTCCAGTATTCTTGTGTGGGAAGTCCCTAGACAGAGGAGCCTAGGGGGCTACAGTCCACGGGGTCGCAAAGAGTCGGGACACAACTGAGCAACTTTCACTTTCATCCCTTATTTTAGTCTGATACATTTGCATTTGGATTACCGCACAGTTTAAAAAAAAAAAAAAAAAAAAGAGCTTTTAAGAACATTAAACAGGGACTCCCCTGGTGGTCCGGTGGCTAAGACTGTGTGCTCCCAATACAGGGGGCCTGGGTTAGATTTCTGGTCAGGGAACTAGATCCCACATGCTGCAATGAAGATCCCACAACTAAGACCTAGTGCAGCCAAAACACACACACACACACACACGCACGCACACACAACAGTACTATTTAATTGGCAGTCAGTCTCTAAGATGACTCCCTTATGATTTTCTTACCCTATGATTCAAGTCTTTGTGTGGCTCCTCCCACAACATATCAGCATTGGTCAGTGTAACCAAGAGAATACACTTGGAAGTGACAGTGTGTGACTTTTAAGGCTATGTCAAAACAAAAACAAAAAAACACGGCCACTTCCTCCTGGTGTTCTCTTGCATTACTCACTCTGGGGAAACCAGCTACCCTGCCTTGGGGATATCAAAGCAGCCTATGGAAATATTCAAGTGGTGAAGAACTCAGGTCTCCTGCCAACAGTCAGAATTAGCTTACGTGCTGGCCATATGAGTGAAACACCCTGCAAGTGGATATTCCAGCCCAAGTCATGGGTTCTGAAGACAGCTCTGGCCAATATCTTAACTGCAAACTCATGAAAGACTCCAAACCAGAGCACCCAGCCCAGCTGCTCTTACATTCCTCGCCCTCAAAAATGTCAAGACAAATGCAACAAATTAGCATTATTGTTGCAAGTTTGGAGAGTCGTTAAGCAGCAATATTTAACCTATATTCTTAATTTATATCCACATGAATAAGACAATTTACCGAAGTAATCTTCTCAAAACAAAGAGATTGGTGCCACAATAAGCTTTATATTCCATCTTGCTGCTGCTGCTGCTGCTAAGTCGCTTCAGTCGTGTCCAACTCTGTGCGACCCCATAGACGGCAGCCCAACAGGCTCCCCCGTTCCTGGGATTCTCCAGGCAAGGACACTGGAGTGGGTTCCCATTTCCTTCTCCAATGCATGAAAGTGAAAAGTGAAAGTGAAGTCGCTTAGTCGTGCCTGACTCTTAGCGACCCCATGGACTGCAGCCTGCCAGGCTCCTCCATCCATGGAATTTTCCAGGCAAGAGTACTGGAGTGGGTTGCCATTGCCTTCTCCGATATTCCATCTTAGGTCAAAAGAAATCTCTGGCACTAAAGCAAATTTCTGGCACATTTCAAATTCAGTCACAATTTTGACTCCCCTTAGAGATAGTAGTGTTCAGAAATATTAAAATCTAAGTCCAAAGCACTCATTTATGCTATAGTACCATACAGGTAGCTAGCTAGGCTACAAAGTCTGCTAACTTAATTTTTTAAAACAGGAAAAAATTAGTCTAGACAGCATCTACAGATAAACAACATCATTGCATTCAATGATCTGGCTCAAGAGAGAAAGCAAAAAAAAAAAAAAAAATCTGAGAGTAATTTGATTTTAGGAAAGAAAAGCATAATAAACTGCTACTATTATGAAAAAATGATGTATGTTCCAAAGCAAAATATCTGCAGCAACAAGAACACATTCAAAATATCTTATTGAAATGCCAAGGAAAATGCTGGCCTCTAAAATAAAGTGAGGAGCTTGAATAAATCTCAGAGGACTATATGTAATGTTATAAGCAAATCAAGATGTTTCAATTATCACACACATTAAAATAATAACCAGAACTAGAGACAACTACCCACATTTTGGAAGACTTCAGAGATGAGACTGTGAGTTGTCCTCATGCATAACCTTGTATTATGACAGGTTATGCTTCACATACCTGTCTTTTGGCCTAAATTGTAAGTTCTTAGAAAGCAGGGACTTCAGTACCTAGCTCAATTCACTGCTGATAGTGAGTTAATCTGAATTCTCCAGGGGAAAAAAAATGAATCTGAATCCAGAGCTTATTGGCAGGTGCAATCCCAGGGCAGCAAAAATGAAGGAAAAGATAAATGGAAGAAGATAGATAGTCAGAAGATGGAAGAAAATACAAGGTAATGCACTGACCACAGTGGCTACTAGTCTGTAACAAATAATCGCTTTACTGGGGTTCCCTTCTTAGCCATGCAGGACATGTCTGGACAGACTATTAGGGAAAACCATGACTTGGAACAGTCTATTGTAGGAAAAAATGGAGAGGAAATTTGTCTGCTAGCTCCATCCTGCTTTCTGTTCCCCACTGGTCACAGTTTGTTCTATGAGGATTTAATACCCCTAAGCACCCAGACTGTGGCCTCTTCAGCAACCGCTAGGGAAAATACATCATACTTCATACAAATCTGGAATTGGTAAGAGGGGCCAGAGACTTGAGGCATCAGTCTCAAGTATCGTAAATTCATGGCCCTCCCCGACATAGCCCTTTACCACAGTAGCTATGGCAAAGCCATAAAAACCCAAGGTTTAGGGACCAGGAGAGGCTGAAAGAATGCATCCAGTATAGCCAGTGTTGGTAGATACCTTAGATATCTGTGGTCAGAACCTTCTTATAGTCTGGATGACAAACAGGAGACTGACAAGCACTCAGCACAGCTACAAAGTCCAGCTTTATCCATCTTTATCCATAAATCTCACTTACCTAGTTAGCTCCAGCCCTTTTTCCCTGACACCAGTAAGATATTTTTGTCTCAGAGATGGGGATAAAAGATGAAAGATTTTTATTTTCAATGCTCTTATAAGCTGATCTTTTTAGAAACAATCATCAGGTTTTGGTCAAATTACTCATCTCAAGTCTTCCCAATGACTCAAGCTGGCCTCAAAATCTCTAAAATGAAGCTTTCTCCTGGGTAGCAGACCAGATTAATTCACTTGCTTTCATTTTATGCAAATCTTAAGTACCTGAATTTGAAATATAAGTAAAGGCACATTTTGTGCATAAAATTTGAAACAGTTCAAATTCACTAATTTTTAAGAAATTGTCAATAATTATATAATTTTGAAGCTGGTGAACTATGCTTTTACTATTGTCACTTATTGGGACTAGTTTAGATGGTAACAAGCATACCCATTATCATTTTTCAGAGTTAAGTCATGAATTACATGATATCTTTAAGATATCATATCATATTATGTGGTATCTTTAAGAACAGATGCTCATAAAATGCATCTGCCTCCTATTCTTGCTAGTGTTATAATTTTGCAGATGAGGAAACTGAGTCATCACATGGCTGAATTTTGGGACTCAAGGCCAAGTCTTCAGTCATCAATACCTGTGTCCTTTTCATTACATCATGTTCATGGTTCCATCTATCTCAACTTTGTGTTATCATCAAACTTTACCTTCAGGCATAGCATCAATAAAAATATTGACTGAGGCTGCAGTATTCTACCTAATATGTACCTTTAGGCAGACATAAAGCTATTAATAGATACTCTATTTATAGTATGATTCAACAACCCAGCTACTTACCTACTTTAAGAGTCAATAAGCCATAGTTAACCATTAATCACCAAGAAAATTAAAGAGAGTTAAGAACCACAAGAATACTATTATCTATCATTTGGGGAAGTGGGGCACAGGTACTATCTTATAATCTTCACATACATTATTGCATTTAACACTCACAACAGCCCTGTAAGGCAATATTATTATTTTTCTCATTTTGCAGACAAGAAGGGGCTCAAAAACATGAACTAATTTGGCCAAAATTACCCTGCTAGCAAATACCTAAAATATCCTGCTAAGTGCTGGACCTAGATATTTTCCATTGACCCAAACTGCCAGATATTTGCAAAGTTAAGTAAGGTTTGTGCAAGAATGTTTATTTTCACATGTGCATTAGCTCTTTTTAATATTTATCACAATTTATTTTATATTCAAAGAAATTGAGGCTCATGAAGTTTAGGTGTTTTTTCCAAATTCTTATAGCTATTAAGTATCAGAACTGGGATTCAAGCTTGGAATTCTTTCTATCCACTGCTTCTTGCCGAATATTATCAGTTGAAATCAAGACTGCCTATGTTCAAGTCAGTGTCGGCTAATCTATCATCACAGAAACAGTATCTAAAATCGATTTCTACAAAAAATCACTTAGAACAATTGTTTCCACAGTTTGTACCTTCTGAATTAATGAGAAACCTCTAAGTCCACTGATGTAACTGTAATTTTATGTTGGAAACTCCCAGGGATTTTGGCGAAGAGAGAGATGAGAACTTAGGAAATTATAACAGCCTTATACAGATATTGAAGATAGAGGAATAGCAATAAAGACTTCCCCGGTGGCTCAGATGGTAAAGAATCCGCCTGCAATGTAAGAGATCCAGGTTCAATCCCTGGATCGGGAAGATTCCCCTGGAGAAGAGCATGGCTACCCACTCCAGTATTCTTGCCTGGAGAATTCCATGGACAGAGGAGCCTGGCAGGCGACAGTCCACGGGGTTGCAAAGAGTCAGACATGACTGAGCGACTAACACATGTAATAAGAATCCTCAAAACAGCTGACATCTTAATGGTAAGCCTAAAAGATTACTGAAGGAAGGAAGATAGGACTAACAAGCTAGAGGTGAACAGAAACAAAACATCCTACCATGGAAGTACTTTAATACACTGATACAGACAACTTCTCTTAAAGTTTCTCTCATTTCCCCAGAACATGTATTAGGAATAGGTTTGGCTGCATATAACAGAGCAATCCAAAGTGATGGTGGAAATAAGAAAGTTTGTACCTCTTTCGTATGTGTGTGTGCTCGCTCAGTCATGTCCAGCTCTTTGCGTCTCTATTGACTGTAGCCTGCCAGGCTTCACTGTCCGTGGGATTTTCCAGGCAAGAGTACTGGAGCTGGTTGCCATTTCTCCAGGGATCTTTTCTAACCAGGGATCGAATCCAGATCTCTGCAGATTCTTTACCATCTGAGCTACCTCTTTCGTATAACGGCCAGAAATTGGCAGTTCTTGGCCAGTATGGAGTCTCCAAGTGTTAGAGAGCCAAGATCTTTCTTCATTGTTGCTTTGCTATTCTTGGCTGCCATTCGACAGGTCACCTCCTGGTTCAAGCTAGTTGCTGGAGCTCCAACCACTATATTCACGTTTCAGAGAATAAAGAGTCTACTCTTTCCCTTTTAAGGAGAATTTCCAGATATAAATCACAGTTTTCCCACTTATATATCACTAACAGAATTTCATACCATAATCACATTCACACTTTGTTGCAAGGGAGGCTGTCCTGTAGCTGGATGTATTATCCCCACATAAATACAGGATTATATTACTCTGGAAGAAACAGTATGGATATTGTGATGTGTAATAAGCAGGCTCTGCCACAAATGGATAAAGGATAAAAATAACAAGAAAAACAACAACAATAATAATATAATTCATTCCATCTACCTACCTCCTCAAAGATATCCACATCAGGATATTTCAATGCCATAAGTAAATTGGCACCATAGTACAATATTCCAGTTACAAAATTTTAAATCAATTTAGATACTTTTGTAGTAAGAATAAGGGGAATGGATTGACTATGAAGCCAAAAAATGAGAAAACTTGAGTTTTGTATTATACAAAAATCACAATATTCTTCTAATCTGACAGTTGGCTTTTGTCCTCAGGCTGTGATGGCTGGAAGCATATGATAAGAAACTCTTTCACATTTAATGTCATCTATATTCTCACACTGTAGATTGTTTAAATTGAACTTGCAGCAGCTCTGTTTTCTACTCAACTATATTCACATTTTAAAAAAACACAGCTCAAATTTCAAGGGAAAAACTCTATCAAAAATTATATTTAACTCCTGTATATTCAAAATACTGCATAGAAATTAAATGTTCACTACTTTCTAAAATTGGATAGAAATATGCAATTAAAGAAAAATTTGAAAAAAAATAAGGTATATGATGCACAGCTGTTCTTTTAAATGTATTTTTATTTCCCAAAACTATAATAATCGCTAACATTTATTAAGTAATTATTATATGCCAAGAGCTTCAGTGTGTAATTTTGCTCCTTAGGGTCTGTCATCCATTCAACCTTTCCATAAATATCTGCCAAACATTTCTTACATACCTAGCACTAGACAGGGGTACACAGACAAAAAACAGATACAATTCTAAGAAAATGGATAGTATTTTTTTAAGTGAACAGAGAAATTAAAAAAGTACATTCTAATTCCTGAATACACGAGTTCTGAGACACACCACTGAGGCTCAAATGCTACTCCATGAATTCCTAGCTGTGGGATGTGAGGCAAATCCACATAACTTCTCCAAATTTCAGTTTTCTCATCTGAAAAACGGGGATAACAAAGTCCTGAATGAGAAAAGGTGTGTAAAGCACTTAACTCACTGTTTGGCACAATGTAAGCATTCAATAAGTGTTAGTTATTATTATTTGCATAAATAATAGCACCCAGGGTGCTAAATGACCACTAAGAAGGATGCTAAACTCACACACCTGGCTAAGAAGACTTAGAGAAGGTATCTGAGTTGATTATTGAAGGCTGTACAACTCAAATATTCCTCTAGGTTCTCCACCTTTCAGGAGTCAGCCTTCTTTTTCATATCCAAATAATCCTGACCCACATCCCTGTAAAAGCGGAAAATTTCATCTTTCATTGGGCTTCCCTCTCAAGGGCAGCAATGAAAACTCTAAGAATGATGGCAGGTTCCACAAACCCTGGGACTCCCCAAGCCAGATGCTCTCTCTGGATAACGGCTCTACTTTGTGTACAACATGCTTGCCCACACCTAACCAGCTGTCCCAGGCTGTTTTTGCTTTCCCAGTTACTGTTCAACCTCAAGATGGACACAAACAGTGAGTCCTCTACAATGAGGGCCAAACAGTGAGCCCTTTACAATGCCCCAAGACAATCTAAGAAGAAGCCATCCCTTTAAATAAGGCTTCATTGAAAGATTAGGAGAACAGAAATACACCAGGAAGGCAGCCCACAACTATGACTAAAGATGGTTACTCTGAGAGTCACAGCCAAAACATAAGTTCACTATCTTCTCTTAGCTCTCACAGGTCCTTTCCTGATGTGGGTAGGAGCTAGCTGTGTATACTCTACCCACAGGAATCCTTAGATACTTCCACATTTCAGACTCCAAGCTCAATTCCCTCTTTTCCCCCAAGAAAGAAGGAAAACCTCTTCCCAGCCCAAGGCCCTTCCCTTTCCCATCCCTGGATGTCAGGTGCATGAGCACCCATTTCCTTCGTGGCAATACTTTCCTTATATCAAAGATACCTAGGACAAGCATGTGAGTCTTCAAACACTGCCCCAAATCAAGGTTGCACCATCTTAACTCTGGGGTAGAACACCAATCGCCCAGGCCATCTACTGCTGCTTCAAGCTTGTCTATCTCCATATTACAGACCCCACTCCTTTGGTCTTGAGGTAAAAGGAGGTCCAGGCCTGCATGACCTTCCTGCTGTGGTTCCTGGATTTTTACGGACACTTCTTGGGGGGAAAAAAGACACCTAACTCCACTGACACATCATTTTCAGGCAAAGGACAGTCTAAATCCAGATACAGAAGCTTTTTTTTTTCATTAGCTTTTTGAAATACTACACTTACATTATCAAACAGAACATTTAATATGTTATTCTGAAGCTTTTGCATTTGGAGCTATTACCGTACTTTATTTTGAGCAAACTCCAGGAGATAGTAGAGGACAGGGGCACCTGGCGGGTTGCAGTCCAGGGACAGGGTTACAAAGAGTCAGACACATCTTAGCGACTGAAAAACAACAACAAACCCTACTTTATGGGCTTCCTTGAGAAAAATGGTTTAATGTTTTCTTTACAAATACATTACTAAAACGATTCATCCAAGTGGTCCACCCTCAAACAAAGAGAAGTCTCACCTTAAAGACAAGTGTTTCACTGTTGAGTATCTCATTTCCTCAGAGTTCTGCTCTCAGCCAGATTATGTGTTAGATATGCATTGCTTTTCCCTAAGTGTATCCTCAGTTGTTTAGAAATAGCCAAGAGCATTTTAAAAACATTAAAGAACTATTTTATTAGAAGGTATTTTAGCGTTCTATTACTACTGAATACATAATACCTCTTGGCAGAAACTCTATCAAGGATATTAGACATATAAGCAGGGCTTCCCTGAGCAGCAAGTAAAGAGTCCACTTGCAATGCAGGACACACAGTTTCGATTCCTGAGCTGGGAAGATCCCCTGGAGGAGGATATGGCAACCCACTCTAGTACTCTTGCCTCAAAAATCCCATGGACAGAAGAGCCTGATGGGTGACAGTCCATAGGGTCACAAAGAGTTGGACACAACTGAGCCCGAGCACCAGAGAAGGCAATGGCACCCCACTCCAGTACTCTTGCCTGGAAAATCCCATGGACCGAGGAGCCTGGTGGGCTGCAGTCCATGGGGTCGAGAAGAGTCAGACACGACTGAGCGACTTCACTTTCACTTTTCACTTTCATGCATTGGAGAAGGAAATGGCAACCCACTCCAGTGTTCTTGCCTGAAGAATCCCAGGGACGGGGGAGCCGGGTGGGCTGCTGTCTATGGGGTCGCACAGAGTCGGACACAACTGAAGCGAGCACACAAGATACACACCCAAGACTTATGAGCTAAAGATCCTATCTAAACACCAAGGAAACCACTTTTTGGACAGTCAAGAACCATTTGGCATTCATATGTGTACCCCCAGAGATTTTTATTTATATTACTCAAGCAATAATTTACAAGTTCAGGGACACTTACATTTTTAGTATAATAGTACTCAGGGTATAACTCAAACTATCTTCAATCATCTATTCACTGACGTCTCTCCTCTGCTTCAGACAAGCAAGTTTAGACGAGTTTAGACTTTCCACCAATGTATCAAGTTTTTTCTTTACTCTTTGCAATAGAAAACTTTAAAAAATATTTTTATTACTATTGTTAGGTGCTTAGTCATGTCCAACTCTTTGAGACTCTGTGTACTGTAGCATGCCTGGCTCCTCTGTCCATGGAATTCTCCAGGCAAGAATACTGGAGTGGGCTGCCATTCTCTTCTCCAGGGGATCTTCCTAACCCAGGGCTCGAGCATGCTCTCCTGAATTTCAGGCAGATTCCTTACCATCTGAGGCACCAGGGAAGCCCAATGACTATTACTGTTACTATTAAATGTTACTATTTAACTGAAATTTTCAAAGAGAATATTTTGCTAGCCACTTCAATGGATTGTTGGAAAATCAGCTGAGATAGTAGGGTAAGGATAGAACAACTTTTAGGAAACTATGTATAAATTATTATCATTACTATCTTGTTAAGGTGGGAGACCGGTAGATAATGGTACAAATGGCATTTAATATATGGCCTGTGAGAATGGAAGGAAGAAGAACTAATGTGTATTGAGACTAATTTGGCAATCAGTATATCTTAATCCTCACAACCAATGTATGATATTTATATTTTAAAATACTTAACTGAAGATAACAGAGGTTAAATTACTTGCCTTATAGCAACGAAGTTAATAAAAACCTGAGCGGGACTTCAACACAAAAGAGAGGGCTTAGGAAAGGAAACATAAGCAGAAAAGTAGCAAAAAAAAAAGACTGTCCAACCTACATTCCACAGTTGCCTGTCTAACTTTGCCTGGTTCTCTCTTAAGTGAAGAATGTGAGAGATGTCCTTCTCTAGCCCTTGCAGTTCAGCCTCAGCCCCAGAGACCACCCAAGCACTGTGGACTCTGGCAACTCGACTGTGAGAGTGAGAGCTGGCACTTGGAGTTGGTATGCTGTTGCAGGTCAAATGTCTGGTGAATCTGCTCTCAAGCCCTGAGGATCCACAAACCCACCAGCTACAGCTTCCTCCAGCCTCCACCATTCTGCCCAGGTGATAAAACTGAGGTTCTAACTGTGCTTTCCCATCTGAGTTCGGGCAGGATGAGGTTTTGCCTCACATGAAGGTCTGATAAGGGTCTGCCGTAAATGAAAAGTGCCCAAGGTGAAAACAGGCCACGTGCTGCAAATACCCAAGAGGGCCACACTTTATCAGCGGAGGTGCCTGGTGGGCTGCAGTTCATGGGGTCGAGAAGAGTCGGACACGACTGAGCGAATTCACTTTCACTTTTCACTTTCATGCATTGGAGAAGGAAATGGCAACCACTCCAGTGTTCTTGCCTGGAGAATCCCAGGGACGGGGGAGCCTGGTGGGCTGCCGTCTATGGGGTCGCACAGAGTCGGACATGACTGAAGCGACTTAGCAGCAGCAGCAGCTTGACTGGAGTCACAGAGCAAGAACAGAAGTCTGAGAAGAGGAAGGTACGATGAACTTGTTCCAGCTGCTGACTCTGTGATTGTTAGCTGATGTTTTTAGCTTCTTTGGACTTTACTTTCCTCATCTCTAAAATGAAGGTAAGGATACCCATATGACTAGGTTTTTTGTAATAATTAATTTAGATAATCTTTGTCAAGGATCAGGAACAGAACTTGTTCTATAAAAGGCATAAATAAATGCCATATACCATGGATTCTAAAATGCACATTCATTTTCACATTTTAACATCTCTGAAATTGGAATGAATTTTATGTTGCATTACAGTTTAGTCAACAGGATTTCCCCCCCCCCCCACCTTTTTAATGGTACGTAGTGGTACAGTCAATGGCATCTTAAGTTTGATTAAATATCAAAATATCAAAAAAATATATATCTTTCTCTTACCACAGACTTCAAGAACATGTTTTATTCCCTCCCAAACCTGACAAGTCATATAGCAAAAATAAAGCAGAAGTAAAATAATGGAGAGTGCCTTATAACCATTTAGAACAATTGAGAGTAATTTCCCCCCTATTTTATGCCATAATTCCACTTTTAGGGTTGTGAAAAGAGCAACTGAGATTTTTGTGAAAGGGTAAGATCTTTAAAGAGGCTCTCTTTTGCCTTTTTCACAGACAGCCTTGGTTTAAAAAAAAATGCTAACTCTAGATAATGCAGTTCTGTGAGAGGAAATATGTCCACCTTGTCTAAAACAATGTTCCAGTTAGATTATACTGGTTGATTCTGCCAAATCATCACACAGGATAAATTGTTTTGGTCCGAGTCCTGGTTTTAAAACTGATTCATGTGAGAAGAGCCAAGGGCAAATGAGTCCTGCAAACATACCTATACTCTCACTGGTCACTTGTCCCTTTGCTTCTGGGATGCCCTTTCTGCAATCCTCTCAAAATTGTTATCCCCAAACCGCCTAATAAAACAAGAGAGACAAATTTAAATAATAACTATATTATAATGCTAATAACTATTGTTAAATTTGAGGTGAAATAATGGTGAAAGTGAAAGTGAAAATGTTAGTCACTCAGTCATGTCCGACTCTTTGAGACCCGACGGACAGCAGCCCTCCAGGCTCCTCTGTCCATGGAATTCTCCAGGCAAGAATACTACAGTGGGCAGCCATTCCCTTCTCCAGGGCATCTTCCTGACCCAGGGATCCAACCCAGGTCTCCTGCATTGCAGGCAGATTCTTTATCATCTGAGCCACCAGGGAAGCCAGAAATAATGGTACCTAATTCTTTAAAGGTACATATTGTAATTTTTGTAGATAAAATGATATGTCTGGGAATAATCTAGAATTGAGGAAAATGTGTGAAGGTACAGATAAAAAACTCAGTCATGAAATTACGGAAGGTAGATGTGGGTACATAAGGGGTTCATTATACTGTTCTCTCTGGTTTTGCATATATTTGAAATTTTACATAATGAAAAGTATTTTTAATGTGCCACTGTGAAAAGTACTGCAACATATTTTATACCTAAGATGAATGAATCTTGTAGAATCTTCAAGAAGTACTAGAATGGCACACATGCATATAAATAAACTCCCATTCTTTCAAAGTGGTCAAATATTTCAAGATAAAGAAATATCATAGTCTGGAGGAAGTACATATTTAAGTCAACACAAAATTACTTCTCTCTAGTTTTCATCCAAAAATGCACCTTTGGATAGATTTGGCTCCAAACTCACCAATCTTCCTGCATCATTACTTCCGGAAGAGTCTCAGTCACCTATAACATTAATTATATTGTTAGAATATCTTGGAAACAATTGTGTGCATTCTCATGGGTCCCCTAGCACTGTTAAGGGTTCCCATTGGCACCAGGAGCTCTGTGTCTGCCATCCCATGATTTTACACCTCCTAGTGCTAGCGAGTGATTCTATAAAGTTATTCATCCTGGGCTCCTCTTCTGCAGTATTTGGCTCAACTCACCTAAAGACCTTAGGTGCAAAAAACCATTATATTTTCCTAAACAAATCTGCCAGGACAGAACCTAGGCCAAAACTGGCAGCAATGATGGCAACTTCAGTGCAAAAGCAGCAGCCACAGCAGCAGTGACCACAGCCATGTGACAAAGGAAGGTTCTGCACACAGGTACCTCTGGGACCCATGGTGGGAGGCTCTCACCCCTTCGTCTTTAGAGCCCGACTGGGGCATCTGCACAAATATTAACTCTGGCCTGAGGCTGGGACAGGAACCGCCAGCACATAGGCAGTAAACTTTGTCAGTAAATTATTACAAAATAAAACTGTACACATGAACACTGCAAGAAAGCACGTCAGGGAGTCATTATAATCTTTTGAAGTGTTTAGAACCCCAGGTTTTCCCTGCAGAAGGAAATAGCAACCCACTCCAGTATTCTTGCCTGGAAAATTCCACAGACAGTGGAGCCTGGCAGACAGCAGCCCCTGGGTTCAGGAAGAGTGGAGGCTACTGAGCATACACACCCACACAGAGAGAATAGAAAGGGCCTTGTTAATGCAGAAGAGGCTGCCACTTGCTTAAATATTTCTCGAATGTTAACTCTTAAGAAGTTGAAGTTATCTTGAAAGGATAAGAGCATTCTAAGTATTATTGGGGGAACACGGATAATAAGATTTTGGTGACTTCATCAGACTTTTTCCAAGACAAAGATACTTTTATTTTGATAGTACAAGACTCTGGGACTCTAGGAATAAAATTGGCCCTGTGCACACAACTCTGTGGAACTAGGTTCCTTTCATTTTGTGACAGCTGCTACTCTACAGAAAGATTTTGATTTAGTATCTTGTTTTTAATCCCCATTTTTACTTATTTGTGTTTGGTAAGACCTAAGTGTGACAAAAGCTATTCTTCTGCAAATATGAGGTGGTACTGTGTTCTTTTAGAATCTGAATTCATTCATTGAAACATTTATTTTCAGGTTTACCAACTGTTTATTTTCACTAACATTTGAGCATGTTATTTTATAAATGACAGGATTCCAGGGTGGAATGGAGTGCTTTTTCTCCTTTTAATTTCTATTTAAAAAAAATGATGTCAGTTAAACTCCACTTCAGTGTTGTGGTTTAGCAAACTTGTTTTGCTTTACCGAAGAAGGAGTGTTAAATTTTATATTTTAAAACATGTTTCTTTATGGTTAAACATGATTTCTCAATGTTATTTTTACTTGTATTTTGCTTTTGGTATGGCCAAATAGTCAACTTGTTTTTCATAGCTCCTGATTTTCAGAAAAATCAGAATAAATTAGTTCCCTAAAAAAAAAGAATCTCGGGTTTTGAAAACAGCTTCAATACTGCAAAGCACATACCCACAGACTTAGAAAATAAATTTAAAGATCAAGACATTTGATGGGAAGGTATAGTACTTACTATGAAGCTTCAGATGAACAAATTATTAATGAGGAGGCTATTTAAAAATTATTTTCTTATAGTTGAGCATGCATGGATAGAATGCATAAGCAATCACTTTATACAAATTTTTTATACAAATTATGAAGTCACATTTGGTTTCTTTGTACAACCTCCGCAAGTCATAAGAAATGTCAGAGGAAATATTAAAATGCCATTGTATAAATTTACATTTTTAATTAAATATATTAAAATATTTTGTATGAAGAATGAAATATTTTTAGAAAAAATATTCCATGGAGCTCATTAGCTCTATAGGTGCTAAAATTTTTATTTGAGAATAATTTATCAGAAACTTATCCCAAATATTGTCTATAAAATAGACTATAAAATACTCTTAATAGCTTCAACAATTTCATCAGCAGAAGGATCCTTGTCAAAATTTAAAATTATCAAAAATTGTTTGCAACTTTTCATTTTTCAAGGGCAAGTAATGTTTCTTTGGATTGTATCAATTGAAAATAAAATTGCTAAAGGTATATATTTTAAGAACATTTAAAATGAATTTTCCTAAAAGAAAGCCACAAAATTATGATTAAGATACCACATTGATAAAGTATTATTATATTTATTGTTTTATATAAAATTATGGCATCAAAAACATTTTTTGTACTTTGTGAGTTATATTGTTATTCATATACCACCATCACCTCTGTTGTATTTTATAAGTAACAAACTGTTTTTAAAGGAAAACTTTATTTGTGATACTTTTAATGGCACTTTTTTCCTGCCTTTTTCAACAAGAGCCTGCTTTTTCATTTTACGCTGGGCCCTTCAAATTATCTAGCTTGCCCTGTTCACAGAAAAGGATATTTTATATGTTTTACCTGATTAAGGGAATAGCTATATTTCTAGATGTAATCAAGGCCGTTAAATCTATTCATAGTGCTGTTATATGGAAGAAGAGAAAAGCTGTCTCTTACAAATGTTTAACCAATTCTGTAAGCCAAGCATTATAGAAGATTCTCGTTCGGTGGGATAGTGGGGACAATAAGATGAGCTATTGTCTTACACAGATAGCAAAACTGCAACAACAAACTAATTTTTTTCAAGGTCACAAGTAATTTAGACTTGGCATTAGATCTCAAGTCTCTCAAATCTACCTGTATAGTTTTTACCCACCAATTCTTTCTGATTGTATCAATAACAATTCAGAAAGTGCTCTAGGTATTTCAAACAGTATAATGTGAGTAATGACCACCAAGGAAAACCCATTCAAAGGCGCTGGAGCAATGGAAGGAAACAGCTATTGCTGGAGGAGAGATACCCCTGCATTCTCCCTTCCTCCCTTCCTCTCTTCCTGCCTTTCATCTTTCACTCCAGATTCCCATTAGCAGAACTGAATTTTAAGTCAGCAGACAGAAGAGCCTGGAAAACTCGGTCTGTAGGAGTCAGTCCTCTATGATATTGAGCAGAACAGGGGAAGGGTGAGCAGGGGATTGAAAGCAAATGACTGGTGCACTGAATAAGCCAGGGCTGATAACTTCTTTAGGTCTGAGAGCTTCCTGAAAATCTAAAAAGTGCTGGTAGTCAGCTATTACTGGCAGTCCTCAGTTACTGAGATAATGCATGTAAAGCCCTTAGCGCAGAACAGGGGATAGAATAAGTCGAGCTTACATCATCCTCATCATCATCATCATTACTTATCACTATCACTACTATTAAATGGGAAGAGGTTCCCTGGTGGCTCAGATGGTAAAGAACCACCTGAAATACAGGAGACCTGGATGTGATCCCTGGATTGGGAAGATCCCCTGGAAAAGGGAGTGGCTACCCACTCTAGTATTCTTGCCTGGAGAAATCCATGGACAGAGGCACCTTGTGGGCTATACAGTCCATGGGGTGGCAAACAGCTGGACATGATTGAGCAACTAACACTTTTACTTTACAGAATTATCAAGGAAACAGGAGAGTTTGCCAAAGGATGTTGAGGCCATCATTCAATATGTGAAATAAAAAGACAAAGCTGAATGTAATGCTGGTCAGTCATAGTCTCTCAAGCAGAGCAAACTGTTGACCTTATAAAGGGTTTTTGTTTGGAGGGAACATGAAGTGCCAGGAATTGTCAGATTTTCATGGGTCAAAATTTTCACTTTCATGCATTGGAGAAGGAAATGGCAACCCACTCCAGTGTTCTTGCCTGGAGAATCCCAGGAATCGGGGAGCCTGATGGGCTGCTGTCTATGGGGTCGCACAGAGTCAGACATGACTGAAGCGACTTAGCAGCAGCAGCAAATTGGTTGACATCAACTGCAGTCCATTGCTACTCAGGTGAGACTGTTGTTGATTAGTTGGCACTCAGAGGTATGTTTATTGGAATGATTCTGTCAATGATAAGTTGATTTCATGTGGGGCTTACTGAGGCAAGTTATTCTTGACCAAGTAAATGGGTTTAAAACTGGTTTTGTGGCTACTTGTTATCTTTGCTAATAGCAAAAATCAGCCTTTTTCTAAGTTTATGGGAAGTTCTTAATTTTCAGTACTTCCTTTTGATTGTCATTTAATCAAATCTTTAGGAGAAACTTTCATGGATGGTGCAGATCTTTACCACTATTGTTGATTTTCCTTAAAGGTGAGGTTTCCTCTGTGGAAATTTTATTTTCAGTTTACATGTCTATCAGCAGGATTTTATCCTGTTCATTTGTTTGGTCTTTAAACAATTTCTTGAATCATCTGTAAGGACAGTGGCTGTACTAAAGTATCTAAAGTGAAAGTGAAGTCGCTCAGTCGTGTCCAACTCTTTGCGACCCCATGGACTGCAGCCCACCAGGCTCCTCCGTCCATGGGATTCTCCAGGCAAGAGTACTGGAGTGGGTTGCTATTTCTTTCTCCAGGGGATCTTCCCAACCCAGGGATGGAACCCAGGTCTCCCGCATTGCAAGCAGATGCTTTAACCTCTGAGCCACCAGGGAAGCCCTAAAGTATCTAAGGCTCTGGAAAATACACATTTAACAATAGTGAGACAAGTAAGTATAATTGGAAGAGACTGGAAGACATTTCAAAACCATGATCCCAAATTTCCCAGACCTGATCATGAAAAAAGTCTCAAAGATCCTCAAGTCTATTTCAGATAGTTAGGTTACTTTTCCTTTAGCTTAGATAAGGATTATTGCAAATCAATTATAGTACTTGGGTATAACATATCGTCCCTGGTTGGCCAAAAGAAAATCCAAGGCCATTCTATTATCTATAACTACTGGGTTTAAAGAATTTAACCTGGTTTGTTGTGCCCCAGAGTTGGGGATGTACTATTTAATATCTTAGCCAAAGTAATGGAACATATTTTTGATAAATGCCTTTAGTAGTTTAACTCCTCTGGATAGGATCATTATTCTCAGGATTGACTCCTCATCAAAGGTTTTATACTTTTGTCCTCTTTTAAAGAAGATCTAGTCCATTTAGGATGTTTGGATTATGTTCGTTATCTATTGTTCTGTAACAAATAATCTCAAACTTAGCAGCTTAAAACAAGAGTATTCAGTTGTTTGAGGGTCAATCTCACATTGTTTGAGGGTCAAGAATCCAGGAGCAGCATATCAGGGTTATTCTGGTTTGCTGATCTACTTTTTTAGTCAAAAAACCCATTGACAAATAATGTCAGCACTTAGTTTTTGAGCCACAAAGAACATTAAATCAGCAGTTGGTACTGAAGTATCCAAAAACTGTTTTGGCCATCAAATTTCAAAAACACAATCAGACAGTTCCCTATTGGGTAAGGATTGTAGAGTTGCTGGAATAAGAGTATTTCTCTAATGGATAATAATATGAAATGAAGAAAATATTGGTACTTATAACTTACTAATTGAGGTACAAATATGAGTGTTTTTCATTAGCAACAAGGAGTTACTGTATACGATAACATCAGGTTTGAAGGTAATCATAGTACAAGATCTAAAGGTGTTTTAATATATTTGGTTCATGACTATTCTGAGGCAATTAACCTAGCATTGGCTACTGTAATAAAAGACTGGCCTTATAATAGGTATTAGGTCTTAAGTGTATATCATGTTGAAGGGTTAAAACCCATATAGATGAATTTTCTCATGTTCATACAAAAAAAGAAAAGCTTATATAATCCAGAAAGACTTTTAAGGCCTCTGTTAAAATCTGTCTGTGTCCATGGAATTTTTCAGGGGGTGTTAGTGGTAAAGAACCCACCTGCCAATGCAGAAGTAAGAGACATGCATTCTATCCCTGGGTTGGGGAGATCCCCTGGAGGAGGACATGGCAACCCACTCCAGTATTCTTGCCTGGAGAATCCCACGGACAGAGGAGCCTGGCAGGCTACAGTCCATAGGATTGTGGACATGACTGAAGCAACTTAGCACACATCCATGGAATTTTTTGCCTGTTGCAATTCTGAGACCATAGTTACTCCTTCAGTGAGTTCTTAAATCACACGTGGTATAGGTATATTATTAACAATATCAGCTATAATTTTATTGTAAGAAATTTTCTGTGATTTTTAAAAGCAATCCTTTGCAGTTCATTCTATCTGATAGTTTCATCTGCAAAGTAAATCCCTACCTACTATATTCATAGGAATTGTGTCATAGAGAAGAAAGGAATGCCTTTCTGATAATGATTCCAAGGTATCAATAACAGGTTGGGACTTAGGGAAGGACTTAGGATTCTTAGACATTCCCATTCTTTTGCTGCTGCTGCTGCTAAGTTGCTTCAGTCGTGTCCGACTCTGTGCGACCCCATAGACAGTAACCCACCAGGCTCCCGCATCCCTGGGATTCTCCAGGCAAGAACACTGGAGTGGGTTGCCATTTCCTTCTCCATCCCATTCTTTTAGTGCTTCCAATAAATCCATGCCTTCCATACTTTACTATATATACTCAAATTCGTCTTTTTTCACCACCTGGCACAGTCGGTCATTTTTAATTTAAGTGAAAATTTCTCTTTTTTTTCTTATTAAAAATCTATTTTAAATTTCAAACAACTTTAAAATTTTATTCTTGGGGATCTGATGAGATTAATGGTAGATGTAGTGGCTCCATAGCAACAAAAAAAGCAATATTAGTCCCTTCAAGAGGTTAGAAAAAGGAAAGGGAAATACTGGGGCTTAATGTCACCCTTGGAGTAACATCATCGGACCAATTTGGGATAATTATCCCTCTATTCCTTGTGTGCTAAGTCACTTCAGTTGTATCTGACTGTTTGCGATCCCATGGACCATAGGCCACCAGGCTCCTCTGTCCATGGGATTTCCCAGGCAAGAATACTGGAGTGGGTAGCCATTCCCTTCTCCGGGGGATATTCCCTACCCAGGGATTAAACCCAGGTCTCCCACATTTCAGGCAGATTCTTTACCGTTTCTTAGCCACTATTGGGCTGCCGTCTATGGAATCGCACAGAGTCGGACACAACTGAAGCGACTTAGCAGCAGCAGCAGCAGCAGCCATTATGAAACATTGATTCTTTCAATTACCATTGTATTTGCAATATCTACAGGTATTCCTAACCACAGGCTCCCAATTTTTCAGGGAATGGAGGCTTTTTTAGTTATTTTTATAGTTTATTTTTATTCATTTATTTATTTGACCACTCTGAGTCTTAGTTACTACACAAGATTCTTAGTTGTATCATGTGGGAGCTAGTTCTCAGACCAAGGATCAACCCCCCACCCACACAGACGCTGAGAGCACGGAGTCTTAGCCACCAAGGAAATCCGTTTAGTTATTTTTTAACTAGCAAGCCAAACACCATTTTCAGCTCCTTTAGTTCCTAAGACTCTGGCAGTGTCTAGCCACAACTTGACTATTTTCTAAGTTAGCAATTTTACATTTCACTTTCTTTTTTATCATTAAATTACATATTTAAAATTTGACCCCATTTACAAGAGAAGACTTGTCTCTCTACTTTAGTTGTGGGTTTACTCCAGCTTCTAGAATATTTCCTGAAGTATATTTTTCATGTTTGTTTTGGTTACAATTTGAACCTTTTTACAATTTTTTCCTTTAAAATATTATTTCTGAAATTGTCTTATTGTAGGCAATTTTTAAATTTGCATAGCTCTCTTGAGACAACTTTTTAAAATTTATATAACTGGGTGGTTTAAATTTTTCTTTCCTACCTTTCAGCTTATTAAGCATTTTCCATGAGAGGCTAAGCACTAGCCTAACTAGTTGGTATAGATATATAATAGAGAAAGTTAACTGTAACAAAATACTAAATTCTGTAACAAATTTCTGTCTGTATTCCAAAGTTTAGGAAAATCTTCAATTATATCCTTTAACTTGGCTCTAGATGATAATTTTAATTCAACCTTCTCATCTAGAAATTTTACAATAAAATTATTCTTTCCCTGAGAAAACCCTCAAAAAAGAATAGCTCATCTAGAAGGTCAAGTAAAACTGAGTAAAAAGAATGAAATGCAAGATGAATAGGTTTCAAGGTTACAAAGTTTTTGAAAGCGACTACCTTGAGTTAGAAATTTTTTGAGGTCTTAGCATGACACTTTAAGAATCTGACTATAGGTATTTTGTCTCCTAATATTATTAAAGTTCTTGTTAATGATATTAATTTAATGCTTTGGACATGTCAAACATGACATTATTAAATCAAAATAATTTTTTGCTATTTACCAAGAAAAATACAGAAGTTAGATTATAGAGCTTCTTAAAGGAAATAGAAGCTCTTCCAAAGAGAAGGAAGAGATTTGGCAGAGACAAACCCATAACACACAAGGAAGACAGGCCTCTACAGTCAGTTTACAGTGTGGGCTTTTGAAGGGTATTGCCACAGGACTGGAAAAGGTCAGTTTTCCTTCCAATCCCAAAGAAAGGCAATGCCAAAGAATGCTCAAACTACCACACAATTGCACTCATCTCACATGCTAGTAAAGTAATGCTCAAAATTCTCCAAGCCAGGCTTCAGCAATACGTGAACCGTGAACTTCCTGATATTCAAGCTGGTTTTAGAAAAGGCAGAGGAACCAGAGATCAAATTGCCAACATCTGCTGGATCATCGAAAAAGCAAGAGAGTTCCAGAAAAACATCTATTTTGACTATGCCAAAGCCTTTGACTGTGTGGATCACAATAAACTGTGGAAAATTCTGAAAGAGATGGGAATACCAGGCCACCTGACCTGCCTCTTGAGAAATCTGGATGCAGGTCAGGAAGCAACAGTTAGAACTGGACATGGAACAACACACTGGTTCCAAATAGAAAAAGGAGTTCGTCAAGGCTGTATATTGTCACCCTGCTTATTTAACTTCTATGCAGAGTACATCATGAGAAACGCTGGACTGGAAGAAACACAAGCTGGAATCAAGATTGCCAGGAGAAATATCAATAACCTCAAATATGCCGATGACACCACACCACCCTTATGGCAGAAAGTGAAGAGGAACTAAAAAGCCTCTTGATGAAAGTGAAAGAGGCGAGTGAAAAAGTTGGCTTAAAGCTCAACATTCAGAAAACGAAGATCATGGCATCCGGTCCCATCACTTCATGGGAAATAGATGGGGAAACAGTGTCAGACTTTATCCCTGCAGATGGTGACTGCAGCCATGAAATTAAAAAACACTTACTCCTTGGAAGGAAAGTTATGACCAACCTAGATAGCATATTCAAAAGAAGACATTACTTTGCCAACTAAGGTCCGTCTAGTCAAGGCTATGGTTTTTCCTGTGGTCATGTATGGATGTGAGAGTTGGACTGTGAAGAAGGCTGAGTGCCGAAGAATTGATGCTTTTGAACTGTGGGGTTGGAGGAGACTCTTGAGAGTCCCTTGGACTGCAAGGAGATCCAACCAGTCCATTCTGAAGGAGACCAGGCCTGGGATTTCTTTGGAAGGAATGATGCTAAAGCTGAAACTCCAGTACTTTGGCCACCTCATGCGAAGAGTTGACTCATTGGAAAAGACTCTGATGCTGGGAGGGATTGGGAGCAGGAGGAGAAGGAGACGACAGAAAATGAAATGGCTGGATGGCATCACTGACTCGATGGACGTGAGTCTGAGTGAACTCCAGGAGTTGGTGATGGACAGGGAGGCCTGGCGTGCTGCAATTCATGGGGTCGCAAAGAGTTGGACATGACTGAGTGACTGAACTGAACTGAACTGGGTTCCCCAACCAAGCAGAAACTAGGATTGTCAAGTTGACAAAAACCACACAATCCTTGACACTTGAGTATGGACAAAACAAAGTGAACAAATTAACAAGAGAGTACTTTGTGAAGATTTTATAGGGGACCCCAGATAAAGTTTTACAAACCTTTTTTTTTTTTTTCCCCCACAAATTGATTGCTGGTCTAACAGATCTCCAACAATTAGTCCTCAAGTCGGGCTTGCATTGAAAATTTATCAAGCTTATGCTCCCAGCTGTTCTCTATGGAACACTCCCTTGTGCTTCAAAAGCAACAAGTTTTCAAAGCAGAAATCCAGTTGCAGCTGTAGAAAACAAGTTTATGGTTACCAAGGGGGAAGGGGACAGGAAGGATAATTTGAAAGATTGGGATTGGCATATACACACTACTCTTTGCAACTCCATGGACTGTAGCCTGCCAGGTTTCACTGTCCATGGAATTTTCCAGGCAGGAATACTGGAGTGAATTTCCTTCCTCCAGGGGATCTTTCTGATCCAGGGATCAAACCTGTGTCTCCTGAGTCTCCTGCATTGGCAGGTGGATTCATTACCACTACACCACCTGGGAATTGTATAGCGTAAGGAACTCTATTTAATACTCTGTAGTGACCTACATGGGAATAGAATCTAAAAAAGAGTGGATATATGTATAGCTGACTCACTTTGTCATACACCTGAAACTAACAGAACATTGTGTATCAGCTATACTCCAATTAAAAAAGGAAAAGGAAAAAAACAAAACAAACCAACCTAGGAGAAAGCAAAACACAAGAAATAAACAGCACCAAAAGCAAGGCAAGCTGCAGAATAAGTAGATTAATAGCAAAAAAACATTTCTTAGATGTGTGCTAAGTCACTTCAGTCGTGTCCGACTCTGGGCGATCCCATAGACAGCAGCCTACCAGGCTCCTGGCACGTCTCCAAAACAAAAGGTATAATGATCTTATACAAAGACCAAGGCAATGGCACCCCACTCCAGTACTCTTGCCTGGAAAATCCCATGGGTGGAGGAGCCTAGTAGGCTGCAGTCCATGGGGTCACTAAGAGTCGGGCACGACTGAGCGACTTCACTTTAACTTTTCACTTTCATGCATTGGAGAAGGAAATGGCAACTCACTCTAGTGTTCTTGCCTGGAGAATCCCAGGGACAGAGGAGCCTAGTGGGCTGCCGTCTATGGGGTCGCATAGAGTCGGACATGACTGAAGCGACTTAGCAGCAGCAGCAGCAGGCTTAATTTAGTAAATAGTGCATCTCCAAACCGAAAGACCTAATTGCTCCATACAAAGATCTAGGCCTAAACAAAGACATATTTGGTTACAAATCCTAGAATAACAAATTCAGTGATATAAACTCAGTGAAACTACTCAGAGATGAGATTATTGTTGAAACTGACTCACTTGACAACACATCTGAAGAGTAAATAGAATTTTGGCACAATGTGCCCAGTGAGTGTACCTGTTGGCCTCAGGCTTCCCTGGAATGCTCCTAAATGAAGATCTTTAAAAGAATCTAGGTGGACCCTCCAAAAGTGTCCAATGAAGCCATCACTCAACATCTGAAATAAAAAGACAAAGTTAACTTATTGCTTGTGATAGTAAGAGATGCTGGTCAGACACACTGTCAGAATACATTGTCAATTCTATTATATAAGGATTTAGGGAAGCACCAAGTTCAGGAACTGGTGAACTCTCAGAGGTATAACTGGATTAACATCATCTACAGAAGCATGGTTACTCAGGTTAATTTACTGTTGGTTGGGTACCACTCAGAGGCATGCTATTGGAGTGCATCTGTCACCAATAGGCTGACTTTCAGAAGTGAGAGATTGACAAGAGCGTCTGGCTTGTAAAAGTGTGTTTACCAAGATGAGTCATATAACACAACAGGCTTTAAATTAATTATGGTGACGGCTTGTTTTATGGCTTTGTTATTAAATGCAAGTTCATGTGCCCAATGCACAGTGAAACCAAACAATACCAAAACATCGGAGTCTGGAGCACAGAAAGGTTTATGGTAGGGCCACGCAAGCAGATGGGTGGCTCAGGCCTTAAGAACCTTGGAACTCTGCAAAAGCTTTCAGCAAAGCCCTATTAAAGAAAAGGTAAGGGAGGGGCATGGTTAGTGGTTGCAAACTTCTTGGTGTCAGATCCTTTGTTCTTGAAGTCAGGTCACAATCAAGTCACGATGTTTCTGGAAACTTCCACCAGAACAAATATTATTCTATGTTCTGACAAGAAAGGGCAAGGTCCCAAGGCTTTCTGAGGTCCACACCCTAGCTAAAAGGAGAGGTTTCCAGCATCAGCCAGTTACCCTGCCCCAGACCATTCGACCCACACCCAACTGGGTCCTCCCACCAGTGCCCAGACCCTCCTGAAGAGACAGATCTCAGCCCTCAGTGCCAGGTGCCCAGACAGACCCTGCCCAGCCATCATCACTGAGGGAGCCAGGCGCCTGAGACTCAGCCTGCCCTCAGGCCGCCCAGACAGGGACCAGGTCCCAGGGACTGTGACCCATGAACACTGCAGCCGCCATTAGGTCACTGAGGTAGGGATGGGGCAGAGGCTGACTGCTGCTTCGATGCCTGGGTCCAGCCAGTGGGCAACCATGGCAAGGGCTCTGGCCAGCGCACCTCCAGGACCTACCCTCCACGTATTTTGCTTTGTTTAGAAAAAGACAGAAAGAAAGAAAGTGGGGGAGGCCAAAGGGCAGGGGACAGAATATGAGGGAGAAACAAAGGTGATCAGTCGGGGGTTGGGGGGGAGCCCCGGGTGGGGTTCAGCCCTCAGCCTGTCCCCAGGCCCTCCAACTCACCTGCTGGCCCTGAGGATCTGGAAGGCCAGGGCAGAAGGCCTTGGTTGCTTCTCACTATGCTCATGGCCCCCAGAGCACTGCCCCATGGACTGCTGAGGGAGCGGGACCTCTAATGGCTGTTCTAACGGCTGCTCTAACGGTTGTGGTCTCCACTAAAGATCTCGCACTAACAGCTGTACCCCCGCTCCACCCCATTACAGCTTCAGAATAATCAGTCTTTTCCTACATTTGTAACAAATTTTTTTTTCCTCAAGTTCAAAAATAAGATAAAGTAGGAGAACTATTGGAAGCTGCCTCAAGTGGTAAAATTGCCCACTCTGAAACAAGTGCCAGTCTTTAAGTTAGATGACAGTCTTTGGTACAAGTGAGATTTCTGTGTGTACAGCTGAACTTTGTATGGTTGAGCCAGCAGATGAAGAAAAAAAAGGATTCTTCTGGAAGAAGGGTTGCAGCTGAAATTAGTACACATTTAATTTCAAATTTTCATTCCCTATTACCATTAACATTTATTGTACATAATATTCCTTTTTAGTAAACTTATGTGTAAAAAATGTATGTAGATTTGTTGAGAGAGTATTCCACCTTTACATTCCTTGTTTTTTCTTCTTTATTTCATCGTACAGCAAGGTTCTCTTCAAAGAATTTCATAACTCATCTTTTTTCATATTCAATATTGTAAGCCACTTCTAGTTTTAACTTATGATATCCTCTTCATTTCCAAGGCAACTGGTTATAATGTTATTTGTAACCACAGAGTTAGAACTTTATCATGGAATTAAACATTACAGAAAGTAAATCAAAATTTATATTTGGAAAAGAAGAGGAAGTAAAGAGAGTATCAGTATGATTCATTGCTTGATTTCTAGATTCAGACAAACCTGAGTTTAAGTCCTGGCTCTTCCATTTATGAGTTGTATGACCTGGGGCAAGTTACTCAACTTCTTCAAGCTTCTGGGTTCTCATTTGTGACATGATAATACTAAATAAAACCCTCTTTATGGCTATTGAGAGGATTAAAGGCAATAAATTGTGTAGAGTGGTTAGCATAGCTCCTGGCACCTGGCATGTGGTAGGTTTCTAATAAATGGGATGTATTCTTTTTGTAATTAATAGGAAAAATATGAAAAGGTGTTAAAAAACAATTTGTTCTTCTTATTTCTCTTGTTTCTTGTTTTGCTTCTGTGTAAATAAAATTAAATATTTTCAAACTCTTTTACTAACATTTGCAACACAAAACCCCGTTTAGATCTTCACAGCCCTCTAAGGCAAGAAATGTGTTGTTACTACATCAATATATTTATGGTTAAAAAAAAAAAAAGCTTTATTTGGATGAGGTAACAGGGGTGGGAACATGAAGTCAAAGAAATGTATGAGTTCATTAAATGTGACTAAAGTATCCAGGGGAGATGGCAATTTACACTCCTAGAGCATTTCACTCTCACCACATTCAGGTCCATCTAGTGACATGATAGATCCATCCATGGGCTGCTGCAACAGAAAATAATAGTGTCCAATTGGCGTAGAACCTCCTGAAATTTATGAATGGCTCAAAGAAATAGAGACACAGAAGGCTTGCAAAAGTACCTGTCCTTTTGCAAGATGTGACAAGTATTTGTCACGTCAATTTGTGAAATTGATGTCCTGTACCAAGAAAAGTCCTGAACCCCTCTGGTTGAATAATTATCTATTGAATGAATGTACTATATTTAACCATTCCCCTGGTTGAACATGTTTTCTCCCAATTTTTTTTACATTATAAATGATAATGCTGCAAGTATCATTGTATACAAACTTCTTTTCTTTCATGATGTAGTGATTATGAGTCCAGTCCCAGGAGCTTCAAATATCAATAATCTTAAGCAATTTACTTAATTTTGATGTCCCTCAGTTTCCTCATCTGTAAAATGGAGATAATAAAACTACCTACTTCATATGGCTGCAACGAAAATTAAATATGTCAAGCACTTAGAAAAGTGCCTGTCATGGAGTAAGCATTCTAGGTGGCAATCACTATTAAAGGTGAAATTTTGCCTTAGGCTGAATCTTCATTTGTAAAAGAGCATTTATATTTTTATGCTCTCGGTGTTTAATGCTAAGCATCTTTTTAAGAACTAAATTGAGAATTTAAGATTTAAGAATTAATTTATAGCAACAAGGACAATGTCTGGTTGCTTATTTTTCCATAGCCTCTTTTAAAGTTTTATGATTTTTCTTATGCATACTTTTAAATTCATTAACTGTGAGATATTAGCTTATTGTTGTTTTAATGCAAATTTATTTAATTGCTAGTGAAGGTATTTTTTAAAGTTTCCTCTTATTCGAATGCTGTTAGTATCCTTTTGTTCTTTAGGGATTTGGTGTTAGGCTTTAGCTTCCACTGAAAACTGATGTATTTAAAATTCCATTAGCTCACATATATTTAGTACAAGTAATTCCCTAAGTCTGTTTTCTTTTTTAGCTTCCTTCATTAATTTTCATTTTATAGATACTTAAAATGTTTATATAGTAATATATATCCATCTTTTTTCATTTCTCTTTTGATGCTCTTATTTAACTTCTTATTTTCTTACAATTTGATTTATTAATACTTAACTTCAAGAAGTGTTCTCCTAAAGAACAGAGACTCTTCGCCATCATTGGATCTATATGCCCAGCCCAGAACATAGTAGGCAACCAATAAATATTTATGGAATGGATGAATAAGTAAAGGAACAACTGAATTGCCCTCAGTAGTCCACAGACCACACAAAACATAATAAGATCATATTTTCTTTAATAGCCAAATTAAGAAAACTATGAAGCTGCATTCCATAAGCTGTAAGAAACCCATTCTTCCTTGGGATAGCCCTCCCACAGGCCTATTACACATCCCCCTATTACACATCAGTTCTGATCACGTAGCCTCACTGTTGGGGTCTAGCAGGTAACTCACACTGTCTATAACCAGTTTCTCCAGAACACCACTCTGTCCAATGGGTTTCCCTCGTAGCATGGACACAGATATCTTCCTTAATTCTCCAAGGCACTAAGAAAATAATTTAAAAATTAACAAGATACACTGAATATTCAAGAATGAAATAATAATAATATAGAGTACTACTGCTAGGAGGAGTTACTATTAGAACACTCAATACAGCAATGGCCAACTCATTCCCACTAAGAGAAAATCTCAGGCATCTCCACACTCCAGAATACTGGCCCTATGAACCCCTGTGGTGGAAGTATGAATGGGATTGTGAATATATATGTGCTTGAATATGTGTACATACACATCGCGTGTGTGTGTGTGCACATATAGAAGAAAGAGAGATGGACACTTTCCTCTTCAAATCCATGTCCTGTCTCATATGGCTGTTATGAAGATTGAGTTAAAACACTGACGGTAGGAACACCCACCCAGAGAGTATAATTTGGCTCCATGGCTCAAACAAGGCTATGTTAAAGGTCAGCAGTGCTTTACTCAGGTCTGAGTTATTTTGTCTTAAATAACACTATGTGAAAGGCAGTAAAAAATGGTCCAATCCTAATATTAGTGTGCCAAGCCCAGTTCTACTGACTTCCCCTTCACACTTTTAATCTCTAGCATAAAGAGATCAGGTCGACACAATCCTCTTGGCACACTTTAGTGACATTGCATACGCGTGTGCTGTCACTTCAGTCGTGTCCAACTCTTTGTGACCCCATGGACTGTAGCCTGCTAGGCTCCTCTGTCCATGGAATTCTCCAGGCAAGAATGCTGGAGTGGGTTGCCATCTCCTTCTGCAGGGGCTCTTCCCCACTCAGGGATCAAACCCACGTCTCCTGAGTCTCCTTCGTTGGCAGGCAGATTCTTTGCCACTGAACCACCTGGGAAGTCCCACTTTGCAAGGACAGTTCAGCCTAAATCCAGATTCCAGGGTGCTATAGTTTGAGTATTTGAATCCCCCCAAAATTTGTGTGTGGAAATCCCAATACCCAATGTGATGATATGAGGAGGTAGGGGGCTTAGGAAAGTGCTTAAATTATGAATGAGGAGCCCTCATGAATGGAATCAGTACATTATAGACGTTCTGGCAATAGCCTCAGCCCTTTCTACCATATGAAGATACAGTGAAACGTCCGCCACACAGAGGAAGGCCCTCCCCGGATCATGTTGGCCCACAGTCTCAGACTTCCAGCCTTTAGAACTGTGAGAAATAAGTTTCTATTGTTTACAAGCTGCTCCGTCTGGCATTTTGCGACAGCAGCCCAAACAGATGAAGACACAGATACATTTTTCCCCTCTGATTCTGAAAGGACATATGCCCGGCAATAAACCTAAAGTTGTCAGCTTATGGGAGACTTCCATTTCCTCCAAGAGTAACAAGTGAATACTTGTTCTACATTTGTGTAATTAAAAAGAGCCATTCTAGTGACTTTCCCAAAACAAAGAAAGTCTTTTCCAAAGATGAATTGATGACTCCACCCCTATAAGAAGCAAACAGCTGGAAACTTTTAAGTGATTTAATACCAGCTTTCAAAAACAGTAAAGTCATAACGGGCAGCTTTTTTTGCAGAAGGGATTAAAATGTAGTGCAAGGTGAAGGTCCAACTTGACTTCTCTTCATATTAATATGTAGAAATGTTAGCTGCTCAGTCGCATCCAACTCTTTGCAACCCCAAGGACTGTAGCCTGCCAGGCTCCTCTGTCCATGGAATTCTCCAGACAAGAATACTGGAGTGGGTAGTAGTTTTCTTGCTAGTTCTTAAATCATGACTCCTCTCTCCATCATTTGGGTAGACTGAGTTCATATATTAAAATTACATTATGTGCAAATGAGGGCTCCTATTCCTTCCCATTACCCTTTCCTCCATTTTTGAACTAATGCCATGTCATTTCCATTCATTTCCTTAAAAATTCTAGTACCTAGCAAAGATAGTTCCTCTTCATTGTTCTTTTTCCCTCCACAGTGTAATATTTGCTAATTCTGCTGATTTGTTTTTCCAAAACAGTTTTGGAATCACTTTATTGAGTTCTAAAAAGTACACTTTGCTTCCCTGGTGGCTCAGTGATAAACAATTTGCTTGCCAAGCAGGAGACATGAGTTCTATCCCTGGGTCAGGAAGATCCCCTGGAGAATGAAATGGCAACCCACTGCAGTATTCTTGCCTGGGAAATCCCATGGGGTTTTTAGTCCATGGCTACAGTCCATGGCTACAGTCCATGGGGCCGTGAAAGAGTCAGATAAGACTTAGTGACTAGACAACAACATAAAGTACCCTTTGGTTTTTAATGGCATGTGTTAAATCGGTACATTTATTCAGGAAATATCATTTCTGCTATCCATAATCATGCGTGTGTCTGCCTTCATTTGGTTTTCTGAATTGTTTCATTAAGGTTTTTTCTAGCTTATTTTATGTTCCTTTAACAGTCCACATTAACTTCCACGTATTTTATAATTCACTGATATTGTGAATAAGATCTCTTTTTGGTTACCTTTCCTCATTGTTTTTAACAATATTTAAGAAAGATATACATATTTACACATTTATCATGTGTTTTCCCATTTCACTGAATACTTTTAAGGTCTTAAATAGTTTTGTGGAGGGTGGAAATGGCTTGATTAGGGTCTTCTTTTTTTTTTTTTTTTTTTTGATTAGGGTCTTCTATGTCTTGAAATAGCATTTTTGTTTCCTCCCTCCCCCAATAATTAGTTTTCATTCCTTTTGGAGATGCTACTGTGATAAAAACTATTTCTAGCATTATATCGGAAAATAATAGTGAAAAAAGCACCTTTGTTTTCTTCATTTTCTTTTTTTAAGGAAAATGTTCCTAGTATTTACTCTACCATTTACAAAATCAACTTTAAATTTTAAGTTCTTAGTCTTCCCTTTTTTTATATCAAGAAAGAGCAACTTTGCTCTCACTTTTAAGACTGGATGTTGAATACAGATGGCCAACAAATACGAATAAAGATGTTCAACACTGCTCATTATTAGAGAAATACACATCAAAATTACGATGAGGTATCATTTCACATCAGTCAGAATGACCATCATCAACAAATCTACAAACAATAAATGCTGGAGAGGTAGAGAGGGTGTGGAGGAAAAGGAACCCTCTTGCATTGTTGGTGGGAATGTAAATTGACACAGTCATTAAAGAGACCAATATGGAGATGCCTTAAAAAACTAGGAAAAACTTAAAGCTACCATATGACCCAGCAATCCCACTGCTGGGCATGTTCCCTGAGAAAATCATAATTGAAAAAGACACATGTACCCGAATGTTCATTGCAGCACTATTTACAATAGCTAGGGCATAGAAACAAACTAGATGTCCATCAACAGATGAATAGAGAAAGCAGTTGTGACACATATGTACAATATTACTCAGCCATAAAAAAGAATGCATTTGAGTCAGTTTTAGTGAGGTAGATGAAACTACAGCCTGTTATACAGAGTGAAATAAGTCAGAAAGAGAAAAATATCATATTTTAATGCATTTATATGGACTCTAGAAAGATGATACTGATAAACCCATTTGCAGGGCAGTAATAGAGGCTCTTCCAGATGTTCAAGCTGAATTTAGAAAAGGCAGAGAAACCAGAGATCAAATTGCCAACATCCGTTGGATCATAGAAAAAGCAAGAGAGTTCCAGAAAATATCTACTTCTGCTTTATTGACTACACCAAAGCCTTTGACTGTGTGGGTCACAACAAAATGTGGAAAATTCTTAAAGAGATTGGAATACCAGACCACCTGACCTGCCTCCTAAGAAATCTGCATGCAGGTCAAGAAGCAACAGTTAGAACTGGACATGGAACTACAGACTGGTTCCAAATTGGGAAAGGAGTATGTCAAGGCTGTATATTGTCACCCTGCTTATTTAACTTATATGCAGAGTACATCATGAGAAATGCTGGACTGGATGAAGCACAAGCTGGAATCAAGATTGCCGGGAAAAATGTCAATAACCTCAGATATGCAGATGACACCACCCTTATGGCAGAAAGCAAAGAAGAAATAAAGAGCCTCTTGATGAAAGTGAAAGAGGAGAGTGAAAAAGTTGGCTTAAAACTGAACATTCACAAAACTAAGATCATGGTATCTGGTCCCATCACTTCCTGGCAAATAGGTGGGAAACAATGGAAACAGTGAGAGACTAGTTTCTTGGGCCCTAAAATCACTGCAGATGGTGACTGCAGCCATGCAATTAAAAGATGCTTGCTCCTTGGAAGAAAAGTTATGACCAACCTAGACAGCATGTTAAAAAACAGAAACATTACTTTGCCAAGAAAGGTCCACCTAGTCAAAGCTATGGTTTTTCCAGTGGTCATGTATGGATGTGAGAGTTGGACTATAAAGAAAGCTGAGCACCAAAGAATTGACGCTTTCAAACTGTGATTTGGAAAAGACTCTTGAGAGTCCCTTGGACTGCAAGGAGATCCAACCAGTCCATCCTAAAGGAAATCAGTTCTGAATATTAATTGGAAGGACTGATGCTGAAGCTGAAACTTCAGTACTTGGCCACCTGATTCGAAGAACGGATTCATTTGAAAAGACCCTGATGCTGGGAAAGATTAAAGGCAGGAGGAGAAGGGGACAACAGAGGATGAGATGTTTGGGCGGCATCACCGACTCAATGGACATGAGTGTGGGTAAACTCCGTGAGTTGGTGATGGACAGGGAGGCCTGGTGTGCTGCAGCCCATGGGGTCACAAAGAGTTGGACATGACTGAGCAACTGAACTGAACAGAGACTCAGACATAGAGAACAGACTTGTAGACACAGTGAGGGAAGGAGAGAGTGGGACAGACTGAGAGAGTAGCATTGAAACATATACATTACCATATGTAAAACAGCTAATGGGAAACTGTATAATACAAGGAGTTCTGTGACAACACACGGGGGTAGGATGCGGTAGCGGGTGGGAGGGAGGTTCAAGAACCGGGGGACATATGTATACTTATGGCTGATTCATGTTGTTGTATGGCAGAAACCAACACAACATTGTAAAGCAATTATCCTCCAATTAAAAATAAATTTAAAAAAACACTGGATATTGAATTTTATCAAATATCACTTGGAGCTCTTATTGATATGACTATGGTTTTTTTATTTTGTTATTAAAGTTATTGATATATGTTTTTACTTGATAATTTTCCTTTCATTGAATCACTCATTAATTCAGAATTTCCCTGATTCCCTAATCTTCAGTAGTCTCCCATCACTCTTTATCACATGCCCTATTTTATTCTCTTCATGACAGTTATGCTTATCAGGAATTGTCTTGCTTATTCATTTACATGTTTACATCTGTCCTTATGCATGGGACCCTTACTAGTATTTCTGCTTTGAAATCCTTACTGATCAGATCATCATTGCCATATTAAATTGTGTTATACCCTGCATTGGAGAAGGAAATGGCAACCCACTCCAGTATTCTTGCCTAGAGAATCCCAGGGATGGGGGAGCCTGGTGGGCTGCCGTCTAAGGGGTCGCACAGAGTCAGATATGACTGAAGCGACTTAGCAGCAGCAGCAGCATTACAGAACTATCTTAGAGCTGATGGATTCCAAATCTGCTCCCTAAATCCTGGTTTTCCCTGTGGATCTATTTGCAAATCACCTCGGGGTAGAAGTTGTCTTTAGTTCAGGAGAAAGCACTGTGTGGAACTGATGTTTCTCAATTTCCGAGCTAAAGTTCTGAACTACTGTTAAGTCTTGCTGCCACAGAACACAGTGAGACCAGGGACTTATATATACTTTTATTCAGAGATTATTCAAATAAGAACCCATCATCTTTAAAATTTTTTAGCAAACTACAAGCTATTTCTAAGTTGCTGCTGCTGCTGCTACTGCTGCTAAGTCGCTTCAGTCGTGTCTGACTCTGTGCGACCCCATAGACAGCAGCCCACCAGGCTCCCCCGTCCCTGGGATTCTCCAAGCAAGAACACTGGAGTGGGTTGCCATTTCCTTCTCCAATGCATCAAAGTGAAAAGTGAAAGTGAAGTCGCTCAGTCGTGTCTGACTCTTCGTGACCCCATGGACTGCAGCCTACCAGGCTCCTCCATTCATGGGATTTTCCAGGCAAGAGTACTGGAGTGGGTTTATTTCTAAGCAAATAAGATCAAAATATCAGCACTAGGTAAGAAGTAACACTTGGATTTCAGCCTAGATGTTTTTACTTATTTACCATGTGACCTTGGTCAAGAAATTTATTTTCCTCTTTATAAAATGAGAGGACTGCATTAGATTTATCAATGCCTTCCAGCTGCAATTCCAAGTGAAAAATTTACTAGAGAAAATTATAAAATCAATATGAATTAACTATTCTTTTTATATCTAAGTAGTTAAAATAAACTTTGGTAAACCTTTAAGTACTGCTATTTTACCAGAATATGTTGGTAACTTGGTGGGATTTTTGTACCTGAGCATCAGATCATCTCTTTGAGTTAAATCTCATGAATCAAACGATTTGGAGATGTACTTTTCCAGTGGAGAACTCAGAAACAGTTTCCTTAGCCTATCTGCTTATCGTAGAAACTGCACTTTCTCCTCTCTTTTCCCCTCCTGCTGTTATGCAGCCAGTGCAGGGAAGCCATGTTGAAAATGACCCTTCATTCTAGCCACAGTTAATCATTCATGGTCCAAGTTGGGCTCCTCACTCAGTCAAGCCCAATAAGTCCCATCCCCAGGAATTTAGGTTTTAAACAGCAAAAAAAAAAAAAAAAAAAAGATGTAGAGTTGGTCCCAAACGCTTGAAAGAATAAAATGTAAACCTTGGTCATATCAGGCAGTCATGCTCCACACAAAAGAGATGTTCATAAAACAAGAGGCAAGCAGAGTGTCTGACGTTTCTGTTCCATAGACAAGCTGTATTCCAATCACTAGAATGGGTAGTTTAGTTTAGGTTTTTTTTTGGGGGGGGGGGGCGGGGAACTAGTCCAGTATACTTTCAATAAGTTCGTTTTGCCAAGCCAATCAAAATCTGGTTTGCTTGCCTTCCTCTCCAACCCCCAGATCTAAAGTACCACAACTTCTCTACAAATAAATTGAACTCTCTCATCTTCAGCTAATCTCCCTACCAGGAATGATAACTTCTTTCATACTTCCTTGAGTCATCTGCTCACAATCCTCCTTTCTTTTAAATTGAAAGATTTCCATTAGCTCAACTACTATAAGAAGTACATTCTCCAGCTAAAATTGACCTGTATGACTTACAGATATTTCACCTTATTTCTTTAGTCATAGAGCCTTCCTCCTTCTCTGTTACACAGAGTATTAGAGTTTCCTGTAAAAGAAAATTCTATAGACACAATTCAATGATATGTATGTATATAAACAATAGTAATATATATATTACAGTATATAATATATACTGTTGTATTTGTGTATAGGTACTTCTATCTACTCAGATCTTGAGGAGAGTAGATGGGGGGGAAATGTGTGATACTTTATAAGAAATAATCCTTTGAACCTAACAAGATACTAGAATCATGGTAAATTATCAAAACAGCAATGTGATGACATCCTCTTTTCTCAGCAACCCAAATTCCATTTGTAAAAATATAAATATGCCCTTCACATAGTATTGGGAAATCCTTCTGAGGAAGGAACACAAATTATTTGAGTAAAAATATTGCTAACTGGGGTCTTCCCAGGTGATGCTATAAGAACCCGCCTGTCCACGGAGGAAATGTAAGAGATATGGATTTGATTCCTGGGTCGGGAAGATCTCCTAGAGGAGGGCATGGAAACCCACTCCAGTATTCTTGCCTGGAGAATCTCACGGAGAGAGGAGCCTGGCAGGCTACAGCCATGGGGTCACAAAGAGTCACACATGACTGAAGCGACTTAGCACTCATGCACACACGTTGCTAACTGGCATAGAAAAAAAAAGCATTAATGAGAAAATGGGAAAGGTGGTAAGGGACACAAATTAATAGCATATCCACAGCTATTATTGAAATATTCTTTGTTTTGGTTTTCTAGATGTCTTATCAGTTTATATGTACTTCATGATAAAATTTCCTAATGGTTTTTCTTTCTGATTTATGTGAATACATATCCTCACAGAAAAATCCAATTCCAAGATTAGAAAGCTTTCCTTCTGTTCAGTCCTTAGGGACCATGAGATACGTTTACCCCCATAGGCAATACAAATCTTGTGAAATGCAGGCAGAGCTTTCATGCCTTACGATTCATTTCTCTGACTGTACAATCATTACCAGCATAAGCAAAGCAAATCCAAATTACCACTTCTACTGCAAGCCAGCTAGAGAAGAGACAGCCCTCATTTTTAGAATTCTTTAACTCTGCCCCAACAGAAGTGCTAGGAAAAGCATAACACACGGAATCACACATTGGTCTTTTGACAAACGGCCAATCTAATGACTCTTAAAGGAAGAACGACAGGGAACACTAAGGAAGGGACAAAACAAAAGTAATGGCTGAGAGATGAAGTTGAAAACTGAACTAAAAATGCAGAAGGTGGGGGAAAGGAGCCAGTCCAGCATACATGTAATTTCAGAGCCCCAAGAGAAGCCTGCATAAGGATACATTTTATTGCTTTAAAATTTATGAATAACTCTGTAGCAGAAAGTCCCCATGGTTTGGTGGATTCTTTGGATGCCTGGATATTATGACCCCAAAATTTTTGATGCAGAAATTAAAAGTTAGAAAAAGACCTTCCCATTTTCTGTCTCAAGGGATGATTCATTTTCAAAGATATGCATATATATTTAATCTATAAATTTTGCTATAGCAATCTGTGTTTAAAAATATAAATCTTTCTGAACAGAATGTCTGTGTTCTATGAAAGCTGCTGATCCATTTGTAAATTAATCTTATGAAGAATTTTCATGACATACAAAACATGGAAAATTATATGGCAGTTTATTGGCATCAATCTCATGTACTATCCCATGGTCTATAGCAAAATCATAACACAGACTCCTAAAATGTCACTGGAATTAAACCTACATTTAATTTTTAAAATATTTAATTCCCAGTTGCTAACCTACTGACTCAAAATTACATACATTAAAATAGTCTCTCTCTTACTAAAAATTCAAAATGAAACCATGTCCAGTGTAACATCTAATAGCTACTTTTTAAAAGTAGAATACAAAATTCTAGTTTAACTTTTAGACATATTTTTCTCTTTTCTGAAATCTCCTGAAAATGACAGCAAAGGGAAATTTTTCAAAGATCTAATTCACAAGCACAAGGACAGCTAGAAAGATGCTACAGCAGACAAGAAATGTTAAACTTCGTTAACAAATTTGTGGAGACAGAAAGCAGATGAAGAAGTGGAAACTGGCTTAAAAGAGAAGAGAAATGTGAAACTAAAACGCCTGACCCCAAACTGAAACAAGCTGAGTCTCTCCATGGAGCTCAGGATGGGCTGAGGAATGGAAGGCATTGAAAGAGGGGCAGAGATGCACTGACAGCAGAATTGGCTGAGAAACATCCCTGGAACCCTATCCTACCCCATGAAGCAACACGACAACTCATCCTTGTCTCACGTTGAGCAAATGGCAGGTTTATTCTCTGTGGCAACTGAACCAGACAGGCCCAGACTAGAGGAATCCAGGCACAGGAGAGCACAAGGACGAGGCACCAACATGAAAATAAAGGACGAATCAGATTTAGGCGCAATAAACAGTGAGACCTCCTACTTCCACCCCTATAGCCTGTTCCAGGTCCTAAAACTCCAGGAGCCATGCTTATCTCTCCCAGTCAAGACACCAGAGAAGTTGTTGTCACAAAAGTTGTCTCAGTGCCTCATCGCTGAGGGGAGGTCCACGCTTAGTTGTTCAGCCGTGTCCGACTCTTTGCGACTCCGTAGACGGTAGCCCGCAAGGCTCCTCTGCCCTAGTATTCCTCTAGGCAAGAATACTAGAGTGGGTTGCCGTTTCCTTCTCCAAGGGATCTTCCCGACTCAGGGATTGAACTAGTGTCTCCAGTGTCTCCTGCCTTGCAGGCAGATCCTCTATCCTCTGAGCCATCAAGGAAGGCCCCCTGTCCACAAATTCCTCCATCACAGCAGCGCTTACAATCTGCTTTTCAGTGCCTTATTCTTATTAATGAAAATGTCTGAATGAAAAGCCAGTCTCACCAGACCCTTAAGGAAAGCTCCCAAATGACAGGCAAAGACAAAAATGAACAGAAGAAAAAGAACCTGCTGTGGGGCGGGGGTTGTGATGCAGGCAGTAGAATAAAACTTTGTTTTGTTTTGTTTTATTTAACTCTGATTAACATCCTCCAAGAGGTGAGAGGAGTAAACTGTCTCTTCTATCCATGCCTTCCATAAAAGAGCTGGATATAAGATCACTTTGGGTAGCATTCTAGTTAAGTTTTGACACTATTTGCCATTATTTCTGCCTTGTTGGGGTTAGACAATCTGCCCAACTCCTCTTTAGTAGAGTATAACACAAACACTCAAAACATTTATCAAAAAATAAACATTTTTAAAGGAAAAAGTTCACATTCCTCTATTATACTGTTAATGTTAGTATGTGTGTGTTACTGTGTGTGGTGTCCAACTCTTTGCAACCCCATGGACTGTGGCCCACCAGGCTCCTCTATCCATGGGATTCTCCACTCAAGAATGCTGGAGTGGGTTGCCATGCCCTTCTCCAGGAGATCTTCCTGATCCTGGGATTGAATCCAGATCTCCCGCATTGCAGGCAGATTCTTTACGGTTTGAGCTACCTGGAAGGCTCAATGCTAGTATAATTAGAAGTATTTTCAACTCCCCTGGAAAAATTATTCAGTTCAGTTCAGTCGCTCAGTCTCTTTGCAATCCCATGAATCGCAGAACGCCAGGCCTCCCTGTCCATCACCAACTCCCGGAGTCCATTGAGTCAGTGATGCCATCCAGCCATCTCATCCTCTGTCGTCCCCTTCTCTTCCTGCCCCCAATCCCTCCCAGCATCAGAGTCTTTTCCAATGAGTCAACTCTTTGCATGAGGTGGCCAAAGTACTGGAGTTTCAGCTTCAGCATCATTCTTTCCAAAGAAATCCCAGGGCTGATCTCCTTCAGAATGGACTGGTTGGATCTCCTTGCAGTCCAAGGGACTCTCAAGAGTCTTCTCCAACACCACAGTTCAAAAACATCAATTCTTCGGCCCTCATCCTTCTTTACAGTCCAACTCTCACATCCATACATGACCACAGGAAAAACCATAGCCTTGACTAGACGGACCTTTGTTGGCAAAGTGATGTCTCTGCTTTTGAATATGCTATCTAGGTTGGACATAACTTTCCTTCCAAGGAGTGTCTTTTAATTCCATGGCTGCAGTCACCATCTGTAGTGATTTTGAGCCCAGAAAAATAAAGTCTGACACTGTTTCCACTGTTTCCCCATCTATTTCCCATGAAGTGATGGGACCGGATGCCATGATCTTCGTTTTCGGAATGTTGAGCTTTAAGCCAACTTTTTCACTCTCCTCTTTCACTTTCATCAAAAGGCTTTTGAGTTCCTCTTCACTTTCTGCCATAAGGGTGGTGTCATCTGCATATCTGAGGTTATTGATATTTCTCTCGGCAATCTTAATTCCAGCTTGTGCTTCTTCCAGTCCAGCATTTCTCATGATGTATTCTGCATAGAAGTTAAATAAGCAGGGTGACAATATACAGCCTTGACATACTCCTTTTCCTATTTGGAACCAGTCTGTTGTTCCATGTCCAGTTCTAACTGTTGCTTCCTGACCTGCATCCAGATTTCTCAAGAGGCAGGTCAAGTGGTCTGGTATTCCCATCTCTTTCAGAATTTTCCACAGTTTATTGTGATCCACACAGTCAAAGGCTTTGGCATAGTCAATAAAGCAGAAATAGATGTTTTTCTGGAACTCTCTTGCTTTTTCAATGATCCAGCGGATGTTGGCAATTTGATCTCTGGTTCCTCTGCCTTTTCTAAAACCAGCTTGAACATCAGGAAGTTCATGGTTCACATATTGCTGAAGCCTGGCTTGGAGAATTTTGAGCATGACTTTACTAGCATGTGAGATGAGTACAACTGTGCGGTAGTTTGAGCATTCTTTGGCATTGCCTTTCTTTGGGATTGGAATGAAAACTGACCTTTTCCAGTCCTGTGGCCACTGCTGAGTTTTCCAAATTTGCTGGCATATTGAGTGCAGCACTTTCACAGCATCATCTTTCAGGATTTGAAATAGCTCCACTGGGATTCCATCACCTCCACTAGCTTTGTTCATAGTGATGCTTTCTAAGGCCCACTTGACTTCACATTCCAGGATGTCTGGCTCTAGGTCGGTGATCACACCATCGTGATTATCTGGGTCGTGTAGATCTTTTTTGTACAGTTCTTCTGTGTATTCTTGCCACCTCTTCTTGATATCTTCTGCTTCTGTTAGGTCCATACCATTTCTGTCCTTTATCGAGCCCATCTTTGCATGAAATATTCCCTTGGTATCTCTAATTTTCTTGAAGAGCTCTCTAGTCTTTCCCATTCTGTTGTTTTCCTCTATTTCTTTGCATTAATCGCTGAGGAAGGCTTTCTTATCTCTTCTTGCTATTCTTTGGAACTCTGCATTCAGATGCTTGTATCTTTCCTTTTCTCCTTTGCTTTTCACTTCTCTTCTTTTCACAGGTATTTATAAGGCCTCCCCAGACAGCCATTTTGCTTTTTTGCATTTCTTTTCCATGGGGATGGTCTTGATCCCTGTCTCCTGTACAATGTCACGAACCTCATTCCATAGTTCATCAGGCACTCTATCTATCAGATCTAGGCCCTTAAATCTATTTCTCACTTCCACTGTATAATCATAAGGGATTTGATTTAGGTCATACCTGAATGGTCTAGCGGTTTTCCCTACTTTCTTCAATTTAAGTCTGAATTTGGTAATAAGGAGTTCATGATCTGAGCCACAGTCAGCTCCTGGTCTTGTTTTTATTGACTGTATAGAGCTTCTCCATCTTTGGCTGCAAAGAATATAATCAATCTGATTTCAGTGTTGACCATCTGGTGATGTCCATGTATAGAGTCTTCTCTTGTGTTGTTGGAAGAGGGTGTTTGCTATGACCAGTGCATTTTTTTGGCAAAACTCTATTAGTCTTTGCCTTGCTTCATTCCGTATTCCAAGGCCAAATTTGCCTGTTACTCCAGGTGTTTCTTGACTTCCTCATTCCAAATAGCAGGCATTTATTGAGTGCTTACTTTGTAAGTACAGCTTGGTGCTGACAAAATCTTTACAAGCTTAATCCTCTCAACAACCCTAGTAGATGGGCACAACTAATATTTTCATCACACAGAAAAGGAAACCAAGGATCCCAAAGGTCAACCGACATCTCCAAGATGACAAAGCCATCTGAATCTAGATACGCCTGGAACTAAAGTTTCACCTTTAACCTCTGTGATCACTATTCCTCAAAAAAATTTTAAAAGTACATCAAAGTTGTAACGTGAGAGTATGGAGAGGAAGTAAATGGTAAATTGGTAATATGTGTCTCTTGATAGATGGTTCCTCAAAAGTTTTATAAGTCGATAAAAAAAAAAAAACCCTAGAAATATTACAAAGGGAGCAGAGCTGTCCCTTAACAGGGCCTCACATAGCACCCTTAACTAGATAGGGTTTTGATAGGGTTACCATGGTCCAAGGGTGGGGTCTTTAGTGCTATTCCAACAGAAGGTGCAAAACAAGATAAAGGGTCACCTGTAAAGACTCCAAACACAGCTGTTCATCTCCATTTTAGGAGCAAACTCTCATTAACAAAAAGTGGGGAGAAACATGCATTAGAACCAGAATATCAGTCAATGTCTAAATATGATTAGAATGTTGTTTCTCCAATAATCAAAATTTTCTGGGAAGTTAAGTTATAATCAGAAGGTTGCTCAGTGAGCATGGAAACAAAGCCAAGGAGTTAGGTTCTCTTAATGTTTCACCAAGTTAGTCATCCATTCATCCATTTATTTATCTACTCTCTACTTACTGAGTACCTACTTTATATCTGGCATTCTTCTTTATACTGAGAATATGATTGCTGTAAGAAAGACAAAGTTCCCACTCTAATGGAGTCCACGTTTTAGTGAAAGAGATCCTCAAATGAACAGAGAATATGATTTTAGATACTGATACATGCAATGAATAAAATTAAGCATGGTAAGAAGATAGAGGTTTAATAAGGTGGTCAAGGAATAGTATCTAGCAGGATCTTTGAGACATGAAGAAGTAAGAGGGATCATTGTGCTATTTCTGAGGGGGACATCAATCCAGCAGAGGAAACAGCAAGCGTAGGGATTCTAAGGTGGAGATGAGCTCACTATGGTTGAGGAACAGTATAGCTGGAACCCAGTCAACAGTTAGAAAGTGTTAGTCGCTCAGTCGTATCTGACTTTTTGCAACCCCGTGGACTGTAGGCCGCCAGGCTCCTCTGTCCGTGGAATTCTCCAGGCAAGAATACTGGAGTGGGTTGCCATTCCCTTCTCCAGGGGATCTTCCTAATTCAGGGATCAAGCCTGGGTCTCCTGCATTGCAGGCAAATTCTTTACCGTCTGAGACTTCAGGGAAACCTAAAGAAGAGGAGGTCAGAAAGAGGAGGTCAGCAAGAGCCAGATCGTGTAGGGCTTTACAGCTACGATAAGGATTTAATTCTAGGAGTTATTGGAAGCCATTGGGGAGGTTTTGAGAATGATAGAGCCCAACTTCTGGGAGTCAGGCTTTGGACTGGAGTGAGAGGAAAACTTAGACTTTTCTTTGGGAATGGAGTTAAGCCCGAATATTAAGCTAGGTATGTGTCATATAACAAGAGACAAAGTTCTAGCTAATGACAAATGAAAGTGATGTGTGAAACTTTTTCAAAGGGAGGTTCTTACATCTCTCCTTTTTTTTTTTTTTCCTCTCTTTCCCAATGACTGGGTTGTGGTTGTAAATGGCTAAGCTGAAATCTGGTATTCCATACTAGACCATGAGAAAGGGGCTTCATATAAAGGATGGAAAAGTAGCAAGATGAAGAAGCCTACATCTGATAATTACAAATCTTCCAGACAAGCTGTGAACTGCCTTTGTTGACATGAAAGATAAATTACTATCTTGTTAGAAGTTTTCTGTCACTTGTAGCTGAGTAATCCTAACGTATTTCATTCTTAGCTTGTTTGAGACTGCATAATGACTAGAAATTTCAAGCCAGGACACTGACTTGAGTTGTCTCAGAAACCCTGATGGAACATACTGGTCTCTATTTATAGTTTATAATAGGTTCTTCATAACTTGGCAGAAGGATTGCTCATTGGGCATCCAAACTCCACTTAATAAGCAGCTCTAGTCTATTCACTGAAGAAGGAAATGGCAACCCACTCCAGTGTTCTTGCCTGGAGAATCCCAGGGACGGGGGAGCCTGGTGGGCTGCCATCTATGGGGTCGCACAGAGTCAGACATGACTGAAGCGACTTAGCAGCAGTCTATTCACTGAAGTCTGCAACTTTTATTCTGGTTGATGACTTGATTGGATGGTGTGTTTCTTTGGCCCTTAAGATATACAGATGAATTCTCCCTTCAACCACAAAAAGACTTTCAAACTTGATGGAATCTTGAATTCTTCCTTTACTTAGAATCCCACAACTTTTATAAACATTAAAGTCATATCCAGTTAAATTTTGGAAAGGTTTTTGATCCAATGGAGAGGCAGAGGTTGAAGATACAGGTTAGAGAAGGCAAGAGGAAAATCAAGCAGAGAGAAGGAACTTTGCTAGGAGAAACCATGGATTGGATTTTTTCCACTCATCATCCTCTGGAGCTTCATCCAAGTTTCTGTGTATATCAATAATTTGTTTCTATTTATTGCTGGGCCTTCCCTGGTGGCTCAGATGGTAAAGCGTCTGCCTACAATGTGGGAGACCCAGGTTCGATCCCTGGGTCAGGAAGATCCCCTGGAGAAGGAAATGGAAACCCACTCCAGTACTCTTGCCTAGAAAATCCCATGGACAGAGGAGATTGGTTGGCTACTGTCCATGGGGTCGCAAAGAGTTGGACACGACTGAGCGACTTCGCTATGACTATTTATTGCTGAGTAGTATTCCACATATTGAGTGGTATTATGAATATACCACAGTTTCATTAACCATTCATTCATTGAAGAACATCTGAGGTGTTTCCAGTTTGGGGCTATTACAAATAAAGCTGCTATAAATGTACATGGACAGGTTTTGTGTGAAAGTAAGTTTTTATTTCTCTGGGATATATATTCAAGAGTGCTCATACAGACAAATGCTCATACAGTAGTCACGTTTCATTTTTTAAGAAAGTGCCAAACTGTTTTCCACAGGGACCATACCATTTTATATTCCCAATAGCAATGTATGAGTGATTCAGCTTCTCTGAATTCTCATCAGATTTTGGTATTATCACATTTTTTCAGTTTCATCCATTCAGATGAGTATGTAGGGATATCTTATCACCTTGGTTTAATTTGCATGTCTCTTGATGACTAATGTTGATTGGTTTCTGAAAACTGATTTAGCCTTGAGTCCCTGGAATACCCACTTGGTCATGGTATATAATTATTTTTATATTATATTATAATTATTTTTATATTAGTAGAATTTCATTTCTACTATTTTGTTAAGAATATTTGAGTCTATGTTAAGTCTATGTTTGAGTCTATGAGAGATACTGGTTTGTAGTTTTCTTTTTTATACTATTTTTGTCTGGTTTTGCTATCAGGGTAACAATGACTACACAACATGAGTAGAGAAGTGTTTTCATCTCTTTTTCTAGGACAGACTGTGTATAATTGGTATTAATTCTTTAAATGTTTGGTAGAACTCTCTAGTGAAACCATCTGGGCCTGGAGATTTCTTTTGGAGGAGTTTTAAAATTATGAATTTCCTTAATAGTTATAAGTTTATTTCAAATAATCTGTTTTATGTCAGTAAGTTATGGTAAATAGACTTTTTCAAGGAATTGATATATTTAATCTACATTCTCAAATGTATGTGTGCAAAGTTGCTTATAATATTCCTTTCTCATCCTTTTGATTTCTGCAGTGTCTGTCATGATATCCCCTGTTTCATTCCTGAGTTTTCAGTAATTTGTGTCTTCTTTCTTTCTCAGTCTTACTGCTGCTGCTGCTGCTGCTAAGTCGCTTCAGTCGTGTCCGACTCTGTGCGACCCCATAGACGGCAGCCCACCAGGCTCCCCCGTCCCTGGGACTCTCCAGGCAAGAACACTGGAGTGGGTTGCCATTTCCTTCTCCAATGCATGAAAGTGAAAAGTGAAAGTGAAGTCACTCAGTCATGTCTGACTCTTAGCGACCCCATGGACTGCAGCCCACCAGGCTCCCCCGTCCCTGGGATTTTCCAGGCAAGAGTACTGGAGTGGGGTGCCATTGCCTTCTCCTCTCAGTCTTACTAGAGGTGTGACAACTGTATTGATTTTTTTCCCCCAACATGCATTTGTTTCATTGACTTTCCTTATTGTTTTTCTATGTTCAGTTTCAGTGATTTCTGCTCTTTATTATTTCTTTTTATTTTAAACCTGCTTATATCATATTTGAAGTTAGTTTCTTATAAACATACTTGGATCATGATTTTAATCCACTTCTGCCAATCAAAATACATTTATGTTTAATGTAATTGATATGTTAGGGCTGTCATTTTATTCCTTGTTTTCTGTCCTTTATTATTATTATTATTATTATTTACTTTTCCTGCTTTCCTGTGGGTTACTCACACATTTTTTGAATTCCATATAGATTTGCTTGTAATGTTTCTTCATGTGTCTCTTTATACAGCTTATTTACTGGTTGCTTTAGGTATTACATTATATACACATATATTTATTTAAATTACATACATATATGAAAGAAAGTGTATTAGCTACTCAATCCTGTCTGACTCTTTGCAACCCCAGGGACTGCAGCCCACTAGGCTCCTCTGTTCATTGGATTTCCCAGGGAAGAACACTGAAGTGAGTTGCCATTGCCTTCTCCAGGGGATCTTCCCTATCCAGGAATCAAATACAGCTCTTCTGTACCGCAGGCAGATTCTTTACCATCTGAGCCATCAGGGAAGCCCCATATATGCACATATATATGAGTATAATTAGAAATGTATATATATGTTTCTATTATAAGGTTTCCACACTTCACTTAAACTGGTAAAATGGCAGCACAGTATACTCAGAAACATATGAAGTATAGAAACCGTATTGCCCTTTATGTTTCTCTACCTTTCCATTAATGATACAATTGTCTCAAATATTTCCTCAAACTAAATTCAGAATGACATCAGACAATGTTATAATGTTTGCTTCAGCCACCAAATAAAATTTAGAAAACTCAAGAAGAAAGGAAATCTATTATATTTACCTATATTTTTGTCTAACTTGTTCTTTCTTACCAATGATGCTATAGTCCTACTTTTATACTTTCCATCCTGTTTAGAGTCTTCCCTTAACCATTCTTTAGAAAAAAGTCTATTAGTGACAAGATGTCTTAATTTTCCTTCATCTGATAATATCGTGATTTTTCCTTCAGTCCTTAAAGAGGTATTGTTGCTGAATATAGGATTCTGGGTTGATGGTTCTTTCAACACTTGAAAAACAGTATTATTTCCTTTCAGCCTCAATAGTTTGTGGTGTGCAATTCACTGTCAATCTTTTAGGTAAGGTGTCACTTCTTGTTCCCTAAGCTTTCAGTTTTTTCCTTTACATTTTTAGAAGTTGAACTATGTGCCCTGACATGGATTTTTCTTTTTGTTTGATTAATCCTATTTGGATTTCATTTTTATTTTTTTAAATAACAGCTTTACTGAGGCATAATTTATATACCATGAAATTTCGCCTCTTAAAGTTTACCATAAAGTGTTTTATAGTATATTCATGAGGTTGTGTAACCTCTACTATCTAATTTTAGACTGCTTTCATTCTCTCCAAAGAAACCTACCTAGCAGTAGTCACTCTTGATTTCCCCTCCAGTCTTTGGAAGCTCCTAATCTTAGTCTCTGTAAATCTGCCTATTCTACATATTTCATATAAATCTGATTATACAATACACAGTCCCCAGTACTGCTTTCTTTCATCTAGCAAAATGTTTTCAAGGTTCACTCAAATTGTAGCATGTATTAATACTTTATTCATTTTTTAATACCAATTAATATTCCATTGTATGGATATACTAATTTTGTTTATTCATCAATCAATTGATGGGCATTTGAATACAAATATTGCTGCTATGAATATTTGTGCACACATTTTGTGGAGATGTTTTCATTTCCATTAGGAATGGAATTTCTGGAAGATATGGTAACTCTGTTTGTTTGAAGAAATGCCAAACTGTTTCCCAAAGCAGTATTAGCATTTTACATACCCCCCTTCCCCACATCCTTGCCAGTACTTATTATTATCTATTCTTCTTACTATGGCTATCTTAGTACATGTGGAGTGGTATCTCATTGTTTTGATTTGTATTTTCTTAATAGCTAAGACTAGAGATCTCTTCAAGAAAATTGGAAATATAAAGGGAACATTTCACTCAAAGATGGGCACAATAAATAAAGGACAGAAATGGTAGAGACCTAGTAGACACAGAAGAAATCAAGAAGAGATGGAAAGAATACACAGAAGAACTGTAAAAGAAAGATCTTAATGAACTGGATAACTATGATGGTATGGTCAGTTACCCAGAACCAGACATTCTGGACTGTGAAGTCAAGTGGACCCTAGGAAGCACTGCTGTCAATAAAGCTAGTGGGTATGATGGAATTCCAATAGAGCTATTCAAAACCCTAAAGGATAATGCTGTCAAAGTGTTGCACTCAATATGTCAACAAATCTGGAAGACCCAGCAGTGGCCACAGGACTGGAAAAGGTCAATCCTCATCCCAATTCCCAAGAAGTTTGGTACTAAAGAATGTTCTAACCATTGGACAGTTACACACATCTCCCATGCTAGTAAGGTCATGCTTAAAATCTTGCACGCTAGGCTTCAGTATTATGCAAACCAAGAACTTTCAGATGTTGAAACTGGTTTTAGAAAAGGCAGAGGAACCAGAGATCAAATTGCCATCATTTGCTGGATCATAGAGAAGGAAAATGGCAACCCACTCCAGTGTTCTTGCCTGGAAAATCCCAGGGACAGGGGAGCCTGGTGGGCTGCTCTCTATGCGGTCGCACAGAGTCGGACATGACTGAAGCGACTTAGCAGCAGCAGCAGAGAAAGCAAGGGAATCCCAGAAAAATATCCACCTATTTCATCGACTATGCTAAAGCCTTTGACTGTGTGTATCATAACAAACTGTGGAAAATTCTTAAAGACAAAGGAATACCAGACCATCTTACCTGTCTCCTGAGAAACCTGCATGTGGGTCAAGAAGCAACAATTAGAAGCCTGTATGGAACAACTAACTGATTCAGGATTGAGAAAGGATTACAACAAGGCTGTCTGCTGTCACTCTGTTTATTTAATCTATACACTGAGCACATCATGAGAAATGCCAGGTGGATGAATTACAAGGTGGAAATAAGATAGGCGGGAGAAACATCAACAACTTCAGATATGCAGATCAGTTCAGTTCAGTCGCTCAGTCGTGTCCGACTCTTTGAGACCCCATGAACTGCAGCATGCCAGGCCTCCCTGTCCATCACCAACTCCTGGAGTTCACCCAAACCCATGCCATTGAGTCAGTGATGCCATCCAACTGTCTCATCCTCTGTCGTCCCCTTCTCCTCCTGCCCTCAATCTTTCCCAGCATCAGGGTCTTTTCCAGTGAGTCAGTTCTTCACATCAGGTGGCCGAAGTATTGGAGTTTCAGCTTCAACATCAGTCCTTCCAATGAATATTCAGGACTGATTTCCTTTAGGATGGACTGGTTGGATCTCCTTGCAGTCCAAGGGACTCTCAAGAGTCTTCTCCAACACCACAGTTCAAAAGCATCAATTCTTTGGCGCTCAGCTTTTTTTAGAGTCCAACTCTCACATCCATACATGACTACTGGAAAAACCATAGCCTTGACTTGACGGACCTTTGTTGACAAAGTAATGTCTCTGCTTTTTAATATTTTATCTAGGTTGGTCATAACTTTCCTTCCAAGGAGTAAGCGTCTTTTAATTTCATGGCTGCAATCACCATCTGCAGTGATTTTGATGCCCCCAAAAATAAAGTCAGCCTCTGTTTCCCCATCTATTTGCCATGAAGTGATGGAACCAGATGCCATGCTCTTAGTTCTCTGAATGTTGAGCTTAAGCCAACTTTTTCACTCTCCTCTTTCACTTTCATCAAGAGGCTCTTTAGTTCTGCTTCACTTTCTGCCATAAGGGATATGCAGATGATACCACTCTAATGGCAGAAAGTGAAAAGGAACCAAAGAGCCTCTTGATAAGGGTGAAGGAGGAGCCAGCTTAAAATTAAATATTAAAAAAAACTAAGATCATGGCATCTGGCCCCATTACTTCATGGCAAACAGAAGGGGAAAAGGTGGAAGTAGTGTCAGATTTCCTCTTCTTGAGCTGTAAAATCACTGAGGATGGTGAGTGTGGCCATGAAATCAGAAAGCAATTGCTTCTTGGCAGGAAAGTGATAACAAACCTAGACAGTGTGTTGAAAAGCAGAGACATTACTCTGCCAACAAACGTCTATATAATCAAGGCTATGGTCTTCCCAGTGGTCACATCTGGTTGTGAGAGCTGGACTGTAAAGAAGGCAGAGCACTGAAGAATTGATGCCTTCAAACTGTGGTGCTGGAGAAGACTCCTTAGACGGCAAGGAGATCAAACCAGTCAATCTTAAGGGAAATCAACCCTGAATACTCATTGGAAGGACTGATGCTGAAGCTGGAGCTCCAGCATTTCAGTCATCTGATGCAAACAGATGACTCATTGGAAAAGTCCCGGAGCAGGGAAAAATTGAAGGCAGAAGAGGGCGTCAGAAGCCTCTGTTGCCCTCTTCTCCTTCTGTCTTCAATCTTTCCCAGAATCAGGGTCTTTTCCAATGAGTTGGCTGTCAGAAGATGAGATGGCTGGATGGTATCACCAAAGCAATGGACATGAACTTGGGCAGGCTTTGGCAGATGGTGAGGGACAGGGAGGTCTGGCATGCCATAGTTCATGGGGTCGCAAAGAGTCTAGTTTGCAAAGCAATGGACATGAACTTGGGCAGGCTTTGGCAGATGGTGAGGGACAGGGAGGTCTGGCATGCCATAGTCCATGGGGTCGCAAAGAGTCTAGTTTGCAAAGCAATGGACATGAACTTGGGCAGGCTTTGGGAGATGGTGAAGACAGGGAGGTCTGGCATGCCATAGTCCATGGGTCGCAAAGAGTCTAGTTTGCCCAGTTGCCCATGACTGGGCAACTGAACAATAACTAATGAGATTGAGCATCTTTTCAAATGCTTACTGGCAATCTATGTGTCTTACTTGGAGAGATGCCTGTACAGATCTTTTGCCTATTTTAAACTAGATTATTTGTCTTTATATTATTGAAATATGAGTTCTTTATTCTAAAAAAGTCTATCAGATATGTGACTTGCAAGTATCTTTTTCCCATTCTATGGGTAGCCTTTTCACTTTCTTTATGGTATCCTTTGAAGCACAAAAGTTTTAAATTTATTTAAGTCCAATGTATCTAGTATTTTCTTTTGTTGCTTGCACTTTTGATGTCATATCTAAGAAGTCTTTTCCTAACACAAGGTACAAATATCTACTTCCATGTTTTCTTCCAAGAATTTTATAGTTTTGGCTCTTAAATTTAGTTCTATGATCCATTCTGAGTTAAATTTTGTAAATGGTACAAGGTAGGGGTCCAATTTTACCCTTTTGTGTAAGGATACTCAGTTGTCCCAGCACTATTTGTTGAAAACACTCTTTCCCTCATTTAGCTGTCTGGGGACCTTCATTAAAAATACACTGTAGATGTATGTCTTTTGTCAAATTTCAGAAGTTTTCAGCCATTATTTCTTTGAGTATTTTTAGGCCCACCTTCTTTCTTTTCTCTTTCCAGGACCCTGATGACATGAATGTTAGATCTTTAGTCACTTAACTCCATGAAACTCTGCTCATTTTTTTAAAAATCTATTTTCTTTCTATTGTTAGATTGGATAATTTCTATTTATCTATCTACAGGTTCCCTGATTCTTTCCTTGTACTCCTCCATTGTGTTGTTAAACCCATCCACTTAGTTTTCTGTTGATGTTATTCAGTTGTCAAGTCACATCTGACTCTTTGTGACCCCACAGAATGCAGTATGCCAGGCCTCACCATCTCCCAGAGTTTCCCCAAGTTCATGTCCATTAAATTGGTGATGCCATCCAACCATCTCATTCTCTGATACCCTCTTCTCCTTCTGCCTTCATTCAATCTTTCCCAGCATTGGAATCTTTTCCAATGAGTTGGCTGTTCATATCAGGTGGTCAAAGTATTGGAGTTTCAGCTTCAGCATCAGTTCTTCCAATGAGTATTCAGGGTTGATTTCCTTTAGCACTGACTGGTTTGATCTCCTTGAAGTACAAGGGACTCTCAACACCACAGTTCAAAAGCATTAATTCTTCAGCACTCTGCCTTCTTTATGGTCCAACTCTCACATCCATATATGACCACTGGAAAGACCATAGCCTTGACTATACAGACCTTTGTTGGCAAAGTGATGTCTTTGCTCTTTAATACACTGTCTAGATTTGTCATAGCTTTCCTTCCAAGAAGCAATTATCTTCTAATTTCATGACAGTAGTCACCATCCGCAGTGATTTTAGAGCACAAGAAGAAATCTGTCACTGTTTCTACCCTTTCCCCTTCTATTTGCCATGAAATGATGGGACCAGATGCCATGATCTTAGTTAATTATTAAATTTTTAGTTCTAAAGTTTCCATTGGTTCTTTTTAATATCTCCTATTACTTTGCTGAAGATTTTCTTTTTCTGTCTCAAGTGTTTTTGTAGCTGTTCAGAGAAGCATTTCTCAGATTTCTATGTCTGCTTTAAAATCTTTGTCAGATATTCTAAGGACACTCTCATCTTGGTTTTATCATTTATTGTCTTTTTTATATACAGTTTGAAATCTTCCTAGTTCGTTAAATGATCATTGATTTTCAGGTGAAATCTAGATATTGAGGGTATTGTACTATGAGATTTTAGATCTTATTTAAATCTTTTATTTTAGCTGGCTTTTTCTGACACAGCATTCCAAGTGGAAGTGGGGGTGGAGAGCAGGCACCACCTCATTACTGCCAGGTTGGGGAAGAAGTCCAAGTTCCCTATTTGGCCTCCACTGACACCCAAGATAGGAGGCTTCCCATTACTGGTTAGTGGGATGAGTGTCCTAACTCCCTACTTAACTTTCTCTGACACCAGAAGAGGTGAGGGGAAGTTGAGATGAAAGTCTAGGCTCTCCACCAGACCTTTGCTAGCATGAATTAGGGGACAGGAGTCATATTTTTTTCTTAGTTTTTGTCTGGAGTAGAGCATTTATTGTCTAAATGTTTTCTGTCTGCTATACTGCCCCTTTACTGGTCCTTCAGCTAAAGAGAGGAATATTTTCTTGGGTCTTTCTTGGTCTGCACCATAGACACTTCCAAGTAGCCAGCTTCTTCAGTTTCAAGTCTAGGATCTATGAGGCAAAAAGAAAACTCAGGTAACTAATTTTTATATTCCTTGGGTTTCCAGGACCTTAGCTAGTCTGTTTTCTCTCTTTCACGGATGTTTTATGTGTAACATATGTGTAATGCTTTATGTGTAAAATGTATGCTTGTTTTGTGTGTAATGTTCAAGGATTTCAGCTGTACTTTGTGAGAAGAGCAAAAAGTAGGTCTACTCCATCTTCCCAGAAGCAGAAGTCTAAGTAGACATTTTTATAAATAGAATCATATTTTAATCACTAGGAGATATTAATAGTTAAAGGAACTTTGAAGTTCATCTTTTCCCAGTTAATAATAATTCCCTTGTATATCTCTTCTGTACAAACTATAAATTGGGTTTGCTTTAAGTGAGAAATGCTTATAGATTATTTAAAAATATCTGAATATTGAATACAACTGTCCTTTTCCAACATTTGAATTAAATTCCTCTATATAATTACTTTTTAAATGTTTTTACTTATTGCCAATCTGAACATATTGCAATAGGCATTTCCTTAAACTACCTAGTGTTAAAGGATCTAGTGAGAATCCACAACTTTCCAGAAGTGTAAAATGGAAGCATTTCTCAGAAGTTTTCTATTTGAAAAGCTTCCCTGTATCTAATTAGATAGTTTCAGTTATCTTACTGAGTTTCTATATACTCACTAATCATTGACTATTAAAAATATTTAACAATTTCTGGATTTCCAGACCTATTATCTTTTCAATAACCATTCCTCCTTCTCAAACCTCTGCTCTTTTATAGGTGTTAATACCTAATAATACTATCTTTTATTGCCCTCCAACTATCTGTCAGGCACTCTGCTAATAAGCTCCTAATATACTTTATCTTATTTAATCCTGTTTAAGACAAAGTGACGCTCAGAAGGACCACACTGAAAGTGTCTGTAAGTGCATACAGAGCCTCTGCTTATGAGATTCATGCTTGATTTGACAGTGCTACAACCTACAGAGTAAGCATCTTTTCTTTCCAAGGTGAAAGCTTATAGGTATGTTTTCTCCCTTAATACTATTTTGTAACTTCTATCATGCCTTGATTTTATCTTGGTCATGTTTTTACCTAAGAAATAAATTTTAATACAGAAATTTAAAATATGATATCTGTAATGGTTCTGAAGTTAAACTCAAAGTTTATTTACTATTTTTAATTTCAGTATATGTCATTAAAAATACCAACAATTCTTAAAAGTTTATCACATGAGCACTGTTGTACTGTATTTGGATGTGAAGAGAAAACACTCCTGGATTAGATGCTACTTCATTTGGCTAATTGTGCCAAGAGGAAAAAATAACAGGAAATTTAAAATAAAATAAGCTGTGTTAAGAAATCCTTGTTAATGATAAGATTTACTGTTTAAAACAGGTATTTTTAATTTAACCTAAAGGACAAATATTAAAAGCCTACATGTCTAAATATCTCTGTATCCAATACAGAACTATTTTATATTAAAATTTTAATTCATTTTCATTTACATTTTATAAAAGAACAGATATTTAATTTGCCTAGTCTCAATTTCAAAATATTGATAATCAGTATTTTTTCCTTTCAAAATATCTTGGTCAATAAATCTTCTCACATACATTAAATAATACTTTACTTCTTTCCAATTCAACTATTTCCAAACTATTAGTCAGGCAAATTCCTTAGTAATTGCTTAGTCAATATATCTTTACACCTGTCATTATTTGCCAATCCTACACATTTTAAAAGTATTCCTGTTATTTTTCTTTAGTACAGTAGCATACAAATACCACATACACCCTGATTTGTAGAGAACAAGGCTCCCTATTCCATGACAGGACTTCTCAAACGCAGAAATATAATGTTTGTTATTTGGATAAATATACATATTTTGGATAAATATCCCTGCAGATATACTGAACTACCAGTTAGGAAGGTTGACATTAAGATTTTTTTTCTTGATAACCTATTCCTCTCTCAGGGGTCTCTTTTTGCTTCACACTACTGCATGGAACTGCTACTGAATTACCGTTAGAAAATGTTAATCATAATTATAAATATTTTAGTTATTTAAAATATTTTTTCTATGTTCAATTTCCTAATGATAGAAAAGCTCCTTTTATACTCAAAGTCTAAGTTAAATAAACATTTTTTCATAAAATGACTGTTGTTGCAAATGAAAATTAACAAGTTTATTAACAAATAAGATGTCTCAGTATGAAAAACACACTTCTAGTATTGGTACTACAGTTTTATCTAGATATACCTGAAAGGCAACAACCACCACACATTTTCAAAACATAATGTATACAACATTTGCAAGTAGGCTAGTCAAAACTGCTGGTATTTTTACACACATTGACCACGTGAGGAAGAATATTATCAGCGGCATCCTCACCTTAGGAAATAATATTTAAAATATTCACATGTAGTAAATTTATATGTAACAATAATGTGGAGAAGGGAACTATTTATCTACTCACTACCATTATTATAAATGAGTATATAAAACGTCTGCCTTTATATACTCATTTGTATAAAGTATAAATATTTTTCTGTTCAGAAAATAGAAGACATTTTAATTTCTCGTGATGGCCTGTTACGGAGAGGAGAACCTGTTACTTCTAACAGCAAGAAACGACACTTTTATATGAATACACGCCTGAAGACGTAAAACCTAATTTTAGAAAGCATTTAATTTCGCCTACATAGCAGTCGATGTGTCAGACACAGCATACCTCAAAAGCTATCCTGTAATATTCGCGGACAAGCGTCCACCCTATCTAGCCATTGAAGACATTTCTGCTTTTTACCAGCGGCGATGGAACTGTATTATTGTGGAATATGCGGCACATTCGGTATTAAATAGGCTCCCGGGGCAGGGCTGTCACTTTGGAGTTGGTCCCGGGGAAGGGCCGTCGTGCTCAGAGGCAGCCACACTTGCAGGGCCATTTTGTCCGAGGCCTCACAGGGCAGAGCAGCGTCAGCAGCGGCTCCTCCTTGAGCCACAGGCTCGGGCCCGCGAGCCGGCCGCAGGAGGCGCGAGCTGGAGCCCGGCAGCGGGCCGAGGCCCGAGGCCCGAGCCTGCAGCGGGGGCTTAGAAACCGCTGCCACGCGCTGCCGGGCGCAGGTCCTTAGGCCCCGCAGTCCCCCGGCCGCGGTTTTCCCAGCCCCGGCGCCGTTGCCAAGGCGACCGCCGCCGAACGTTCCCGCGGCGGGCCCCGCCCCCCGTCCAATCGGACCGGCGCTCGGCGGAGCCCAGATTCTCTTTGTTCCGCAGCCATTTCAGGCCCGGGACGAGAGGCAGCGCCGCTTCGGCAGAGGGCCCGAGCGCCGGAGGCCTCTGGGATGGTGTGGGACCGGGTAGGTGGCGTGAGGGTGCGCGGCCCCTGACTGGAGGGCGGGAACTGAGGCAAGCTGTTCGCAAGCTGCCTCACGGCCGCGGGGAGAGGCGCCGCCGCCTCGTCGGTGCCAGCCTGGCCGTTTGGAGCCCGGCGGCGGCGGCGGCGCGGTTCTAAGCCCAACAGCTGCTGGCCCGGGCGTCCTTGGGGATACGGACAGGGGGCGGGCGGCGGCTCTTCAGGTGTCCGAGGGTAGGGCCCGTAGCCCCTGAGGGGTGGCGGGAAGAAGGTCTGCGCCTCAGGGCGCTGACTGAACCGCGGCGTTTGAGGACCCCGGGACAGCTGCTCCCCGCGGGTTCTGGGCACCGTCGGGCGCTGCCCCGGATGCCCGCTCTTTGTCCCCGCCCGGCCGCCTCTGCTCGGCTGTCCTGGGCCCGCACCCACCACCGCCTCCACACTCCGACGGCTGATCGCTGTCTCCAGGCGGCTTTTTTCCCCTTGGGGACTCGTGGTTTCACGACATGTTTACATAATTTTAATGTTTGTAACTGTACGGGTTTTGCGTGGGTGTGTGTTTTTTGCACTTCTGCCCTTCTGTACTTCTCCCACGCGAACACGCCCCAGGGAACTGCTGCTGAGAAGCGGACCCACGCCACAAGCAACCTGTTTGGGGAGTGGTTTTCTTCCTATTGAAAGCAATCGCTTGTTAACTTGTTTTCAGATTTTAAGAATCAACTAGATTTTACAAGGATTGCATAGTTTTAAGCGCGTTACCTTAACCATCACTAATCAGTTCCGTTCTTCCACAGATAAAAATATAGAAAATTAAGTTGGAGACTGTCCACAAATTGATTTTGACAGTTGTATTAAGAAGCTCAGTAGCAATCCTGCCTTGAAGCTTGTAGCTTGAATGATGAGTGTATAAATGGTGCTTTTTTTTTTTTTACCTAAAGGAAAGATTTTTTAAAAAATACAAGTTGTATCGTGTAGTAGGTATTTGAAAATGCAAGACTGTAAAATGGCTGTCCGGACATGCTCGTTTTTAGGATAACAAAAGTTACATTTGGTTTTAAGTTTCTCTATTTTGTCAAAGCTTTCATATTAGAATGGTAAATAAGTTATACTTAATCAAGGGAGGATTCCGTATTTTGAAATCAATTCTGTTTTCCATTTTTACCCTCTCCTGCACCTATTTTTCTTAGAGAATGACTCTGCCAAGTTGAAAACTTGGAACTGCAAAAGAGAAACACTAGCTTGAAGGTGCAGATTTCTTTTTTACTCTGCACTGTATACAATGCATAAATGCGTTAACAGTTCGGCAGTTCACCTAATTTAACGGGAGCCTAATGAACTATTAGTGATCCACTTTCTTTTACCTAAAAGAGGCCCCTACCAGATTAGCCTTGGTGTTGTTACATTTTCATCCTAGATATTCAGGGAATTACTGAATTCCCCCCACAGAAGTATCTTAAAATATTTTAAAGTTGTATAGCTTATTATCATTGTATATTGTGATCAGGATAAGATTTTGGTAAAAATATATATGATTCCGGTTGTAAATCTTTCCATTATCAAAACTTTTTGTATCCATTGTTTTTATGACTAGTTTTTTTTATATAATGTTAAAGCCATCTCATGAATTCTGTTTTTCTAAATCCTATAAATGAACTGCATTGAAATATAAATGTATTATGTTTAGAAGAATTGCTTGCAGTTAACCATGTTGGATTACTGCAGACACTGTTTTTAAGAAAAGGAATTTGGTTATAAAGGAAGCCAAACCAAGTGACATATATAATGAAATAAATTTATCAAATATAAACTGCAGAGAAGAACACAGCAATAAGTGGGAGTTATTTGTTTTGCCCAGGATATAAATTATGAATTTTTTCCTAAAACTGATATTTGAATACATATTGGTGTCAAAGATCTTGTTCCTAAAAAACAAAAAGGTGAAAAAGCTGAGAAAATCAAAGTGAGAGTTTTTTAGAAACAGTGTAGAATAATTCCAGCTTCAGAAAGGTAGGATCAGAGACAGCTAAGAGACAGCTAACTAAATTCCCCAGGCGTTGAAAATCTTTCTTAGTTGGTTCCATTCAGCCAGTGCTATGATAGCTCTCTGGTGAGTGCTGGCAGGTAAGAGAGGTCTCCTGGATTGTAGAGGGTGAGGAGTTTACAATGGAGGACAGAGGTCTGCAGAAGTGGTGACTGTAGATTTGTAGTTCTATAGATGGGTGTTGAGCTTCCTCGGTGGCTTAGTGGTAAAGAATCTGCCTGCAATGCAGGAACCTCAGGAGACTCAGGTTCAGTCCCTGGGTCAGGAAGATCCCCTGGAGGAGGGCATGGCAACCTATTCCACTATTATTGCCTGGAACGTACCATGGAGAGGCTAAATCCATAGCGTCCCAAAGAGTCAGGACATGACTGAAGCGACTTAGCACACAGATGGGACTTAGGGTGGGAAAGAGTTTTCAGAAGCCACGTTTGCTTATTTCAAGACTTCCTTACTAGAATTATTTGACGTACTATGTAATAATGTTAAGAGTTCCAGAATCTTAATGGTTAAATGAGATACTAGAATGGGAAATTAGGGTGCAGATTTGTCTTAGAATTTTTTGCAGTAGATAGAACCAATACAGGAATGGTGGCTACATCTCATTCCAAAATGGCACCTGATAGCTGAGCAAATATTTGAACTCAGAATTGAAGGAAAGCTGAAGGAAATCTAATATTCGAAAGACTACAAGATTTGAATCATCATATGTCTTTTTAATGGTAAAAATTTTAAAACAAAGCAAGTCTTTTCAGTGTAATATAGTAAGTTCTTAGAACTGGGCCTGGCATGTAGTAAACACTTCATAAATAATAACTTATTATCATCATCTTTGACATGGTCATTGGTATTTTAGAAAACTATAGAAAGCAACCATAAAATAATGATCACAAATATCAGGACCATGAGGTAATTAAGCCCTTTGATACATTTCCTTCCAATATTTTTTCTCAGTTTATTTGATTTTTATACAGTTGAGACTTTTATATTAATAATTTTGCTTTTTTCACCTAGCACCATAAGCATTCTGACATGCTGTGAAATTATTTTGTCAGCATCTTTTTAAATAACCACATGATGTTTTTATGAATTTCTCATAAACATTTTGCTGTTGAACAGTTAGCAAGTTTCTTTTTTTATTATATTTTTGCGGTTATAATAAACACTACAATGAACATCCTTATACATAAAAACAATTTCTTTGTTTTAGATTATTTCATTAAAATAGATTTCCCAAAGTGAAAATATTGGGTCAGTGTATATGAACATCCAAAAACTCAGTTCATATTGCCAAACTGCTTTTACTTAAGGGAATTTAATAATGGAATTAAATTGAGGAGCACAGCGTTTATTGCCCTTTTGCTTGAGTTGAAAGGGAAGAGAGAGTGAATTAACATTTTTTTTCTGTTGTATGATGATGTAATATGATAGTCATCATTTGTAGGCATTTGGCATACATTAGTACTTTTACATACAGTATGCTCATTATCTTAGCCCCCTGTTGCTTTACACATGATAGTTACTTCCATTTTACTTACGGGAGAACTGAAGTATCAGTAGGTAAGTAGTTTGCCCAGAGACTCAAGAGTGTTCTTGGCTGAATCTGAATCTAAATCTGCATGATTATGAAATGCATATTCTTTTATTTGTAAAGTTTTATGTGACACACATATTCAGAATCTTGTAATGAATATATGTATACATTGAATGAATGCAGAATCTTAAAATGTATTTTATAGTTCACTCTAACGGTGAATCTATTAACTATAGATCATAGACCACATTTTTTTAAATTTTATTTATTTATTTATTTTTGGCTGCTCTCAGTCTTCAGTGCTTCTCGGGCTTTTCTCTAGTTTCGGGGAGCAGAGGCTGCTCTGTACTTGGTGGTGTGCGGGCTTCTCATTGCAGTGTCTTCTTTTGTTGCAGAACACGGGCTCTAGGGCATGCAGACTTCAGTGGTTGTGGTTCCAGGGCTCTAGAGCACAGACTCAGTAGTTGCGGAGCTCAGGGCTTAGTTGCTCCGGCATGTGGGATCTTCCTGGACCAGGGATAGAACCCATGTTTCCTGCATTGGCAGGCGGATTCTTTACTGCTGAGCCACCAGGGAAGCCCCATAGACCACACTTTGAAGATAGTAAACTGAGCTGGAAGTAATGAATGAATGACTTGCAAAGTTTTAAAACAGATAAGGTTTAACTATTCAGGTGTATTTTTAAAAGAAAAAAAAAAAAATAACTCTTTACCAGGATGAGGTGTAATTGATAAGGAGTATATAAAGCTGGTTTCTAAAATGATTGCAGCAAGCATTTGTGGGTGAAATGCTCTTAGTAAAGACCTCTTAGAGGAGGAGAAAACAAATCCATCAAATATGGAGGTTAAGAGAAATGACAAAGGCCCATTAAATAACTAAATTGAAAAACATGTTTAGTGAAGTCCCTGGCAAAGTGTCAACTGAAGTCTTAATAGAAAAGAAAAAAAAAATATGTTAAGGAGAGTAAGTATCAACAAGGTGTGTGAAAATAATTTTATACTGAAAACTAAAGCAAAAAAAAATTTTTAGTTGCATTTTGTAGTTGACTTTGAAGCACTCTGAAGCCATTAGTGAAATAATTATTGGTGAAGTCCCTGAAACCTCAAATACCAAAGTAACCACTACAGTGAAAAGATTGATCCCAGAAAGGTCAAGATTCCATTGCTTTTGTCTTTACTAGGGAAGGAATTAGGGGAGAGAAATACTTCACCAGATTGTAAGTGTACAAAATAGGTGCAAATAAATAATTAGGAATAGGTGGTATCCATCAAAATCGTAAGTAAGTGAATACAAAACATGGATCATTATACTGCCATTAGAAATAATGTTTTTAAAAAATACTTAATGAAGTAAAAATATAGTTTATTTTAACTGGCAATAGGAAAATGATGGAAAGATGCCAAATTATGGAGGACTTCATTGTGCCCTTTATGCATTTAATGAGCACTTTTAGTGCTGAGATTGTCCCTTTTTCTCAAGAGATTTAGATCCTACTGTCGAGAGAGAGATGTAAATCAAAAAAGTGCAATGAAGTGTAGGTAAAGCTTTTATGATATAAATCTGATGAGACCCTGTAAATAGTTTCCGCTTTGTAGACAAACCAAACTTAGCCACTGTAGTGCAAAAGCAACCATAGACAATATGGAAACCAAGGGGTGTGACTAGATTTGATTGGTAGGCTTTAAGGAGAAGAAGGGGACAACAGAGGATGAAATGGTTGGATGGCATCACCGACCTGATGGACATGAATTTGAGCAAGCTCCAGGAGTTGGTGATGGACAGGGAAGCCTGGCGTGCTGCAGTCCATGGGGTCACAAAGAGCCAGACACAACTGAGTGACTGAACTGAAGTAGAATTTCTAGTATACAGTAGAGGGATTTCAGGAGGAGATACTTACTGAACCTTGTATTGCCCTAGCATGAGCCATTGAAAGATTTGAAACAAGAAATTTGCAGTGTTGATTTGTGTGATTCATTAAGAATAGAAAAATAGGTTAATTTTAGGTGCTCTAAACTAATAGGAGGATTCATTTTTTAAATGGGCAAATTCGTAGACAAGGAAATACAGCTAGCCAATAATCATGAAATTAATGCTCTACCCCACAAATAGGGAAATGCAAAGTAAAACAGTGAAAAATTTTTTTACCCATCAGATTGGCAAAAGTGATAAGAATGTAGAATGTATTTTGCTAGAATGTATTGATAAGGTTGAAGGGAAATGCAAACATTGAATAAATCAGTACAGCCATTTTAATTTTCAAGTAAAAACTTTTTGGACTTGAGCAGTTTCTATTTCTTAGAGAAACACATGGGTATATCAGGAATCATGTATATTCAAGGAAGTCTTTGTCAGTAGCCACAGAACCTCCAGACTTTCAGGTCACCTTTTATCTCCTCTACACTCAATCATTAAAAGGTCTATATTTGGCTCCTTTTTTTTTTTTTAACCCCCATCCCAGCTCTTCATATTCTTCTACTGTGCGTTCATCTGCAAAATCCAAAGCTTGAAAAAGCTACTGTTCTCCCTCCCTTCTGCCTAAAAATCCTTAGTTTTGGATTATGTCCTCGGATTATGTGACTACTTCCCTTTATGATTGCTATCAACTGCTAACATTAAGGTCATTCCTCCTCATTTCTCTCTTATTTTTGCTCCAGGCTCCTGCCCCTCTCTTCAATACCACTCAGTCTTTACATTGAAATTAGATCATGCATCCCTGATTTTTCCTCCAGTGTTCCTTTCACCTCTGTCTTATCTCAGTCACTCATTCCCAAAGTTTTCCCTCTTGCATTGTCAGTAACTGCAGTCCCTCTGTGGTTGCTATTTCACGTTTTCTGCTCTTTGACCACACTTCCTATCTAGTAGTTCACTCCTAGTTAGTATCTCAGAGCCGACTTTCTCTTTACCCCGATGGAATCGCCCGTTTATTGATCCTATTACTGTGTCCCTGCCACTCACCCTCTTGCTGTTTTTACTTCCTTTCTTACTCAGTTTAAATTCCATGGTTAATCACTCCCTTGGATGACTCCCTTGCTCTTCGCTTGTTTAGTAGAACCACACACTGGTTAAAACCAACTCTCTGCTTTCTTTGCACCTGCCCCTAGGTATCTTAGAATGGCTAGAAGAAAATACAGCCACACATGACCACATACCTCGTGTGGATTGTTATGCTGCCTATTGATTATACTGTATTTTCCTGGTCTGTTCGCTTTCCTACTTTTCTCAATGACTATTTTGTATCTTGTTTTCTTCAAACCTCCAACATGTCTTTTCCCATCCTCATTTTCAGTTCATTACCTTGCTTCCTATTTTGTTAAGAAAACTGAAGCAGTCAGCAAACTTCCACACACTTCCACCGCCCCGTGAACTATGGTCATCTGTGTCAGTACATGCTGTCTTCTTGCTTGTTAGATGAGCTGTTCTGTGTCCTTGTGTCTGCTTCTGTGTTAGATCCCATCCTTTCTCCTCTATCATCTGCTCAAGGAATTGCTTCAGCTTCTGTCCTTCCACATTAATTTTTTCCTTTACTGGATTATTTCAATCAGCAAAGAGACAAGCTATTATTTCTACTATGTTAAAAAAAAAGATTGATCCACTCTTTACCACCTGTTTCCCCATATTTTTGGTTTCCTTTTGCAGCATTATTCCCTGAAAGAGTTGTCTATATTTGCTGTTGCCCTTTTCTCCTCCCATACTCTGTCAAACCCATTCCAATCAGGCCTTTGCACCATTCTGAGCTGAGACAGTTCCTTAGTTTCTCCAGTAACTTCCTTGTCGCCAGATGCCATATGTTATTGAGTCTGTTCATCTTACTTGACCTGTCAGCAACCTTTGACAGAGCTATTTCTCTTAATCTTGAAACTCTTTCTTCTGAGCTTTGCAGGATAACTCACACCCCTGGTTATCTCCTACGTCAGTGCTGGCTCCTTGTAATTCTCCTTTGCCTTTCTTTACACAGACTTAGTATTGGAGAGCCCCAGAGCTCAGGCCTTGTTTTTTGTGTTTCACACAACTCACTCCATTAGTAATCTCATTCAGTCTCATGGCTTTAAATACTGTCTAAATGCCATATATGCTCAGTCACTCAGTTGTGTCTGGCTCTTTTTAACCCCATGGGCTGTAGCCCACCAGGCTCCTCTGTCCAAGGAATTTTCCAGGCAGGAATACTGGACTGGGTTGCGGTTTGCTTCTCCAGGGGATCTTCTCCACCCAGGGATCGAACCTAGATCTTCTGCATTGTGGGCAGATTCTTTACCAACTGAGCCACCAGGGAAGTTGCCATCTCAATGTTCAGTTCAGTTGCTCAGTTGTGTCTGACTCTTTGCGACCCCATGAATCGCAGCACGCCAGGCCTCCCTGTCCATCACCAACTCCTGGAGTTCACTCAGACTCATGTCCATCGAGTCAGTGATGCCATCCAGCCATCTCATCCTCTGTCGTCCCCTTCTCCTCCTGCCCCCAATCCCTCCCAGCATCAGAGTCTTTTCCAATGAGTCAACTCTTCGCATGAGGTGGCCAAAGTACTGGAGTTTCAGCTTCAGCATCATTCCTTCCAAAGAAATCCCAGGGCTGATCTCCTTCAGAATGGACTGGTTGGATCTCCTTGCATTCCAAGGGACTCTCAAGAGTCTTCTCCAACACCACAGTTCAAAAGCATCAATTCTTCGGCCCTCATCCTTCTTCACAGTCCAACTCTCACATCCATACATGACCACAGGAAAAACCATAGCCTTGACTAGACGGACCTTTGTTGGCAAAGTAATGTCTCTGCTTTTGAATATGCTATCTAGGTTGGTCATAACTTTCCTTCCAAGGAGTAAGCGTCTTTTAATTTCATGGCTGCAGTCACCATCTGCAGTGATTTTGGAGCCCAAAAAAATAAAGTCTGACACTGTTTCCACTGTTTCCCCATCTATTTCCCATGAAGTGATGGGACCGGATGCCATGATCTTCATTTTCTGAATATTGAGCTTTAAGCCAACTTTTTCACTCTCCTCTTTCACTTTCCTCAAGAGGCTTTTTAGTTCCTCTTCACTTTCTGCCATAAGGGTGGTGTCATCTGCATATCTGAGGTGATATTTCTCCCAGCAATCTTGATTCCAGCTTGTGCTTCTTCCAGCCCAGTGTTTCTCATGATGTACTCTGCATAGAAGTTAAATAAGCAGGGTGACAATATACAGCCTTGACGTACTCCTATTCCTATTTGGAACCAGTCTGTTGTTCCATGTCCAGTTCCAACTGTTGCTTCCTGACCTGCCTATACGTTTCTCAAAAGGCAGGTCAGGTGGTCTGGTATTCTTCAGAATTTTCCACAGTTTATTGTGATCAACACAGTCAAAGGCTTTGGCATAGTCAATAAAGCAGATATAGATGTTTTTCTGGAACTCTCTTGCTTTTTCGATGATCCAGCAGATGTTGGCAATTTGATCTTTGGTTCCTCTGCCTTTTCTAAAACAGCTTGAACATCAGGAAGTTCATGGTTCACATATTGCTGAAGCCTGGCTTGGAGAATTTTGAGCATTACTTTACTAGCGTGTGAGATGAGTGCAATTGTGCGGTAGTTTGAGCATTCTTTGGCATTGCCTTTCTTTGGGATTGGAATGAAAACTGACCTTTTCCAGTCTTGTGGCCACTGCTGAGTTTTCCAAATTTGCTGGCATATTGAGTGCAGCACTTTCACAGCATCATCTTTCAGGATTTGAAAGAGCTCAACTGGAATTCCATCACCTCCACTAGCTTTGTTCATAGTGATGCTTTCTAAGGCCCACTTGACTTCACATTCCAGGATGTCTGGCTCTAGGTCAGTGATCACACCATTGTGATTATCTGGGTTGTGAAGATCTTTTTTGTATAGTTCTTCTGTGTATTCTTGCCACCTCTTCTTAATATCTTCTGCTTCTGTTAGGTCCATACCATTTCTGTCCTTTATCGAGCCTATCTTTGCATGAAATGTTCCCTTGGTATCTCTAATTTTCTTGAAGAGATCTCTAGTCTTTACCATTCTGTTGTTTTCCTCTATTTCTTTGCATTGATCGCTGAAGAAGGCTTTCTTATCTCTTCTTGCTATTCTTTGGAACTCTGCATTCAGATGCTTATATCTTTCCTTTTCTCCTTTGCTTTTCGCTTCTCTTCTTTTCACAGCTATTTGTAAGGCCTCCTCACCCAGCCATTTTGCTTTTTTGCATTTGTTTTCCATGGGGATGGTCTTGATCCCTGTCTCCTGTACAATGTCACGAACCTCATTCCATAGTTCATCAGGTACTCGATCTATCAGATCTAGGCCCTTAAAATTTATTTCTCACTTCCACTGTATAAGTTAGCAGTGCCCAAATTTAGATCTTTATCCTCTCTCTCTCTAATTCCGTACATACTCAACTCCTTTTTGACATTTCTACCTAAATGTCTAATAATAGGCCTCAGGCTCAGCTTGTCTGTAACTTACCTCCTAAACTTCCTCCCAGTACTGGCTCTACCCACAGACTTCACCATTTTTGTTTGCCAATGGCAACTCCATCCTCCTAGTACCTCACACTAAAATACTGGAGTTGTTCTTGACTTTGCTGTTTCTTTGACACATCCATTCCATCAAGACAGCTTTTTTTTTCCCCTATATCATCAAAATATATCCAGAATTTTACCATGCTTCACCCTCTTCACTACCCTTATCCTGGTCCAAACCACAGCCATCATATCTTTTTGGATTACTTACTAGGATTCTATCTGGTCTCCCTGTTGTATCCTGCCCTCCTGCCTACAGTCTTCCTTCAGTATAGTAGCCAGAGCAAACCTTTTACGATTAATACAGTCTCTGTCACTTCTCCATTCAAAGCCCTGTAGTTCCCCCTTTGACTCAGAAAATCTAGTCCTTACGATCACTTATAAGGCTCTACATAATCTACCCAACCCACTTCCCTTTCTCCTTACCTCCCTGACCTCATTTCCCACTACCACTTTCCCTTTTACCCACTGGCCTTTGCTCAGCTCTCACATTCTCTAAACACTGTTTAATACTGCATCCTATCCCCTTATCCCCCTTATCCTGGATTCTTTTTTACTTTGTGCATACTACATACCACCTTCTAACACACAGTTAGGGGTCAACAGGCTAGATCTCCATTGCCCTGTGGCCTGTTTTTGTACAGCTTATGAGCTAAGAATGGTTTTTACATTTTTTTAAGGATTATAAAATAGAAAGACTATATAACAGACATATTCTTAGTATTTGGCCTGAACATGGTCTGCAAAGTGCAGAAAATTTACTTTCTAGGCCTTTACAGAAAGGTTAGCACTAAATATTCTGTTTATTGTCTTTTCTCTTCTTACATGAATGTAAGCTCCAAGAGGGCAAAGACCTTTGTTTTCTTTATTGCTCTATTTGCAATAAGAACAGTGCCTAGAATATAGACAGTCAGTAAATATTTGTTAAAAGAATGAATTGCTTGTAATGGTATAAAATTAAAATGAAATGGCAACCCCCTCCAGTATTCTTGCCTGGAAAATTCCCATGGACAGAGGAGCCTGGCAGGCTACAGTCCATGGGGTTGCAAGAGTCGGACATGACTTAGCGATTAAACCATTACCAAACCAGAGCTAAATATAATAAGTAGGAAAGCTAGGGCATATTTTAGATGAGTTTTTATAGAACCAAAGTAAAATTCATTTTATTTTGACGTAAAGATATGTATTTAAATGCCCCCAAAACGGCTCTGTAAGGATACAGCATCAAATGAATATTAGAGTACCTTTGGGGAAGAGACCAGGATTAGGAGAGGTACTTGAAGGGAACTTGAATTTCATCTGTATTGTTTACGTTAATACAGTGAGAAGCAGCAGATACCAATTTTTCATTTAAAGATTCTTCTAATGAAGAGAAAGGGGGAAAAAATAGGTATTGATTAAAGCAGTGAGAAGAAATAGTAAGCGGGTAGAGAGAGAGGGAAGAAAACATTGCTGGCCAAATATGACATTTAAAAAAGGCAGTCTGAGAAGTGAGCAGTATCAATATTTGAAGATGGAACAAGCAAAAGTAAGACTCTTAAGTAGGGAAAAGCATAACATCAGGGAACTATAAGAAAACTGGTGTGGAGCATAGTTGGAAAAGGGGACAGAGTCTGCTAGGAGATTAGTTCAGAGAGAGACAGAATCCCACATTAGGAACAATTTTGTAGGCTATGGTAAGAATAAAGTGAAAGTCGCTCAGTCGTGTACAACTCTTTGCGACCCCATGGACTGTACAGTCCATGGTACTCTCCAGGCCAGAATACTGAAGTGGGTAGCCTTTCCCTTCTCCAGGGGATCTTCCCAACCCAGGGGTCAAACCCAGGTCTCCCACATTGCAGGCAAATTCTTTGCCAGGGAAGCCCATGCTAAGAATATGAGGCTTTATTTTTAATTGTGAAGAGAAACCATTGGACAGTTTTGATGGAGAGAAGATATAATTGCAACTTTAACTTGATCATTTTTGCTGCTTCATCTCAAAAAATGGGACTGGAAGTGAGCAAGAGGGAAGGCCAGGTAACCAATTAGACTAGACTACTTTTGTAGAAAATGGTATCTGGACTGTGGTAGACAGTATAGGTGAAAAGTGGTCAGAGTATATTTTAAAGGTATATTTTAAGAGTATATTTCGACAGAACTGACTGATGGTTTAAGTGTAGAATATAAGGGAAATCAAGGATGACACCTTGGTATTTTGGCATGAACAACTGGATGAACACTAGTAACATTTACTAATAATAGGCAACTGGAGGAGGAACAAATTTGAGTGAGATGAAGAAAATCAAGTTCTGTTTTAGCCAGCAAAGTTTGAGATATCCATTTAATAAACAAGTAAATAATCTTACAAGACGTTAGAATCTTGAGTCTGCAATTCAAAGGGCTGTTCATTGGCACAAACTGGATAGATTATGTAGATAGAAGAAAGATGCCAGGGATATTTAGGGGTGGGGGGGTCAGCAAGGTAAAATGAAAACCAAAGGAGATATATTGCCACAGGCTAAGAGGTGAAAGAATTGTTGCCTGTTTTCAGCACTGTGGAGAAATTAAGATGAGGCCAAGAAGAAACCATTTGGTTTGGCAACAAGGAAATCTCAGTCTCATGGAATATAGTGTTGGGGGGGAAGGGGGGGGTGGGAACAGGGTGATTATACTCAACTTTCAAGATGTTTCTGTGAATGGAAGGGAATAATCAAGCATTAATTGGAAAGAGTGGGTAAATGGAGTCAAAGCTTGTTTTTAAAGATATTTTTAGATAATTTTAAACTTAGAGAAAAGTTATGAGAGTAATTGGGAGAACTCTCATATACCCACCCTTTACCTGCATCCACCCATTTGTAACATTTTGCCACATTTTTCCAGCCACTGCCACATGAAATTATTTTTTTGAGTAGATTGCATACATCTTGCTCCTCTACCCCTTAATACCTTAATGTGTACTTCTTAAGAGCCACAGGATATTCTCTTCTGAAACCACAGATAGTCATCAACTTCAGGAAATTTAGTGTTTTACAGCCTGTATTACGACTTTGTCACTTGTTTTGGTAACATCCTTTATAACATTTTTTTCCTGCAGTACAGGATCCAGTCTAGGGTTTTATATTACTTTTCGTTGTCATCTTTTTAGACAATGAGTTTTTTTGATGGGACTTAGCCATTTTTCATCATAATAGCCCCATAGGTAGAAGTACTATTAATTATCTCATTTTGTAGATCATAGGTTAATTATTCTTTCCATGACTAATAAGTGGCAGAGCAAGAATGCAAAGTCAATCTAAGGAACAACAGTTTGTATTCTTAAGCTATATACAACAGTGCCTCCCGTGTAGTGCATGGAAAAGTCTGAAATTCCTCATTTGACGTGGGCAAATAAGTCAAATAGAGAAATCAGAGACAAAGATTCTTATATCAAAAAAGTCCTTTTAAATTTCTAGATCTAGGTTATAACTCTTGGCAGTGGTGGATCAGAGTGTAATGTCACCTTGATGAGCATCAGGACAGAAGGAAACAAGGAAAGAAAAATGAAGATATTTAAACTTTATATGTAAATTTTACCAGCGTGTGCATGCATGCTCTGTCACGTACAACTTTTTGCAGCCCCGTGGACTGTAGCCGCCAGGCTCCTCTGTTAATGCAATTTTCCAGGCAAGAATACTCGAGCGGGTTGCCATTTCTTCCTCCAGGGGATCTTCCTGACCCAGGGATCAAACCCATGTCTCCTGTGTTGGCAGGCAGATTATCTACCACTGAGTCACCTGGGAAGCCCAAATTTTACCAGACACATTTTTGAGTTACTATTGCTGGTTGTTTAGAAAGGTAAAATAAAGTACTTGAGTTAATTCTTTCGTGGTAAAGTTTTAATTGGCAGTATAAATGGGTATGAACTGGAGAGTCCTGACGTAAGTTTTGGCTCATAAAATACTGCTTATCAAACCTTTTTTAGAAAATATTAGGAGAATTAATTTAGGAAAAGAGCTTTAAACCGTGAATCGTTAAAACCACAGGTGATCCAATGAGCAGGAATTAGAACACTACATTGGATTTTTAGCTCAATAATGTTTTATACATTTTTTTGTTACACAGTTTTGAGGATATAATAGGCAAAGACTTCCATTGATTGGGTAGAAATCCAAGTTAAAATGAAAATTTCTGTACGTAATGTTTTCAACTAAAGAATGAATTCGATAAGAACTGACCTAAGCCTGGTGCAGACCGTTCACAGGAGCCCAGGTATTTGCTGAAAGAATCACATGACATGAAATTCTTACTCAAGTAATTTAGCAGTCCCAGAACTACAACTGAGTTGAATATAAGTTTCTGTGAAGACTTGGAGGATTTCAGTAGCAAGTCTAAAGTAAGGCTGGCTTTGGTATTAGAATATGACCAGATTCATTATTTACTAAATGTTTTAATTTCTAAAAGCTGAAAAGGAGCATGGTCTTTAATTGCTTTGTAAGTAAGGAAGTGAACCAAACAAGTGTAAATGACCTGTACAGGATTGCCCGGCCAGCTCTTTGTTAGAGAAGAACTGAGACAAAAGCCCCAGATCTGTGACACGCCTTTTTCACTGATGTTATTTTGGCTTGTCATGGCATGGAGGATTTGAAGACCCAAGCAGGTTGTCTTAATGCCTGGTGAAATTACACTGGCTAGGAGCTAAAGGGTCCATTTTGCTTCCCCAAATTTCATCCCTCCCTTGGTCTGACACCACCCCCACCGTACGTCAAGGATGAAGCAGTGGAGAAACTGCAGGAGGCTTTTCTGGAGTCTTGTTTTAGCGTAGATGGGCTTCCCTGGTGGCTCAGACGGTAAAGCATCTGCCTATAATGCGGGAGGCCCGGGTTCAATCCCTGGGTCGGGAAGGTCCCCTGGAGAAGGAAATGGCAACCCACTCCAGTATCCTTCCCAGGAAAATCCCATGGACAGAGGAGCCTGGCAGGCTACAGTCCATGGGGTCCCAAAGAGTCAGACAAGACTGAGCGACTTCACTTCACTAGTAAGCTCAGAGTCAAGACAGTGATACAATAGTTTCAGATTTAATGTAGGAATTTGTTGGGGAAGCTTAAGAGCCAGTAAAAAAAATTAAAAATTGAGTCATTAAAAAGGAAAAATCTCTAATAAAAAGCCTAGCTTTGTTTTACCCTTACATTCCAGTGGGCTAGAGGCTTTTGTATTGGTGGTGTTACTTGCCGATCACACGTACACAGCAGGCATTTTTATTTGTTAAACAGAATCTACACCTTCACACTCCAGTGAGATTCTAGTAGAGTTTAAATTGCTCAGCAACTCAGACAAAACTATGATTTCAGATCAAATTATTATTTGGGAATTATTATTTATTTGAGAAATAAAAACTCCTGTCCATATCAAATGCTATGGGATCAACTGTGTAGCCACATACTGAGTTGTTGAATTGAATAACATAAAGAAATCTTAGGAATTTCCTAGTTCCTCTCTTTTTCCAGGCTTTTATTGTATTTGTAGTTTCCAGATAAAAAATCCAGCATATATAAGTGCTGAATACATGTTTGCTTATTGATTTGATTTCTGGAGTTTTCTTCTTTCTAGAACATGCATGTTACTCCTGTAAGAATGTATATGAAGAGTTGAATGAAGTCTATTTATTTCATTAACTGTAAATAATATGGATTAGTGACTTATGACAATTTTTTTCTTAAAATTGAAATATGACTTAAGACAAAGATTTTGCTTTCTATGTCTCCAGCCCTACTCCAGGAAAATGATTCAGGAACAATTTGTTTTGTAATAAATGAATTTCTTTTTCTAAGAATCAGTTTAGTGTAATAGAAATAGTGTGTACTCTTAAGGCAGTTCATTAGATTCCTGTGTCTATCAATTTTAAGTGTCTAATCATAGATGTTATCTATCTCATAGACTAGACACAGAACTATACCATTAGTGTCAAGTTATCATTTGTAAGCATTTTTTCCACCCCATCTTACTACATTAGCTTCCTTAAGGAGAAAAATATATTAAGAATCTGTTGATGAGTATAACGTAATCTTTTTTATCTTAAGTGAACAATTTTCATTTACTGTTTTTCAAAAGGTCTTAATTTTATTTAAAATACTTTAAATTTTTTTTCTTCTTTTAAATTGGAGTATAATTGATTTACAATGTTGGCTTAGTAATACTTAGAATACTCCAGTATTCATGCCTGGAAAATTCCATGGACATAGAAGCCTGGCAGACTCAGTGAATGAGGTTGCAAAGAGTCAAGCACAACTGAGTACACAGACACTTCCTGTTTGTATTTCTGAGAAATCCGATTGACTTGCTTTATCTTTTTGTGCTGGGATTCATCATATTGACAGCTGAGTGCCCAATCCTGGTTTAATCAGTTGCATTTAGGAAATGGAATCACGAAGTGTCAGCCTTGCCATTAAAACCATTGGTTAGACATGGGCTGTAGGCTTCTCTATTTCCTTTAGGAAAGACCTTTGAGTTTACTATAATTATCAGAAAATCAGTGCACTATGCAAAAGCAGAGAGAGAAAAGAGCCTCATAATGTAGAACCAGATGTTGTTACTATGTTTTTTTAAATTTTTTAATTGAAGAATAATTGCTTCATAGAATTTTGTGGTTTTCTGCCACACATCAACAAGAATCAGCCATAGGTATACCCATGTCCCCTCCCTCCGAAACCTCCCTCCCATCCCACCCTTCAGCCTGTCACAGAGCCCCTGCTCGCATTCCCTGAGTCACACAGCAAATTCCCAATGGCTGTCTATTTTATATATGGTATTGTGAATTTCCATGTTACTCTCTCCATACGTCTCACCTTTACCCTCCTCCCCTCCTCCCATGTCCATAGGTCTGTTCTCTGTGTCTGTTTCTCCATTTCTGCCCTGAATGTTACTGTTTTAAAAAATAGAAATCAAATTATTTTCCTTAATTAATTTGTAATGTTGATTTCTGGGTCTTGATTTCTCCATTAAAAAAAAAAAATTAGATACTGTTTATTGCTGTTTTCATTTTGATGATAAGATGTTGGAAGATCTATTTTCTAATGACAAAGTTTAAAGTGATAAATTTCAATTTCATGGGATGAGGGGGATGAATGGTGACATGATATTTATTTGGCTGATGTTTATAAGACACTAATAAGCTTTTTAACCCAGGGTTCAGTTTTAAGGGTATATTCTTAAAACTAAACACTTTCTTAGTACGTATAAGAGATGAACGTTATCTTTTACATGTCTAATATAATCTCAGATTTCCTTGCCATCACGTATTTTATTCTAGGTTTTATATTCATTAATTTTTTAATGTCTCAATCTTGATTGAGGCTTGTTGTTTCTTTGTCATGGTAATAAAACAGACAAACACAGAGTATGTGCTGTTGTTTGTCATACTAAACAATTACTTGTACATACCATGGATCATACAGCATTATTGCCTGCTGTTTTTCCATTGTGGATTATCTGTAGAATTTACTTTGTGATACTCTTTTCCTATCTCCTTACATACCATAAAGACTGCCTGTAATCACCTACTTAGTTTTCACTCTTGTGAAATTTTTACAAACTGATTATAATACATTTATATCTGATTTAATACTCACCACTTGATTTCTGGTTCTTTTCTTCGTTCCTCTATTCCTCCAGTATTTTTCTTTTGATTTTTCTATTTCTTTAGAATATCACCTCATTTAAATGATGAGTCAAACAGCCCATTTTCTTATATATTCTTTGCTCATACAAATATAGTTTAAGTAATCTTCATCTTAATTCTACCTGATGATATAAACTATCCTCATTAAATCTGTTTTTTTAAATGATAATTTTAATGGGGAGTGAAGTGTGACGGGAATGAACACTAAGTGCCTACTATTGCATCATTTTACATTCTCAATTAATCTTCTCTTCAACCCCATTTCACAGATGACTAAACTGTGACTCAAAGTTAAGCTACTTTCCTGAAAAAGACAGTTGGTAGGACTGAGATTGTATGTATGATTCTGGATCCCATGTTTCGCCTCTATCCTCTTGCTTAGCAACAAAAATAGTGTAGAACAATATTCAGCTCAGGCACTAAAATTATAAAAATTGATTTCCTTTCATAAGTTTTTTTCTGCTGTGTCTTCCCACAGCTGAAATCTGAATAATGTATGCCCCTATTATGAGTGAGATTTCAATGAACAAGGAAAGGTTAGATTAAAACTGATGATAACCCACCTACAGGCTACTTATCATTTGTTACCTTTCTGTTGTATTGTCTAAACTGCTCTGACCCTTTTACCAGTTCAGCCTTGGCCAGGGAACACTGTGCTATGTTCCTTTTTCTGTTTATGCTTAAAAATGTGAAATACTGAATCAACCCATTACACTTTAACAGTCAAAGATAGTTTGGAGCATGAATGAGAAACTCATAGGGCCCTCTCACTTGAGAACTTTAGGAGAAATCTTAACTGTAACAAAATAATATACCTGTAATCACTGAAATGATCTGTAGTGGATGTCCCGTGTGCTACCTTGTTTTTCAAAGAACTATCAGCTTAGCTCCCAATCAACTATATTGATGTGTCTCCCTTTATAAACTAGATTCTGAAATACTAAATCATATATATTTTTTTACTTTATAATTTCAGATGTGTTATGTAGGAAAATATGTGGTTATTTGCATCATACCCTTTTTTACCATGTTTTTAAATACAGTAAGTATAGCTGTAATCAATAGCTTGCCTGGTACTCATATATTTTAATCATTTAATGCCAGAATTTTACCAAGAGCTACTGTAGTCTTGCTAGGGCACGTACAGATTTATCTCCATCTTGCATATATGTCCACACATAAACCATCAAGCAAATAATCTAGCAGTGTAATGTTACTTTAATCCATTTTGAGTTTATTTTTGTGGTCCAGTTTCATTCTTTCACATGTGAATATCCAGTTTTCTCCCTAGGTCTTCCCTGGTGGCTTATATGCAAAGAATCTGCCTGCAGTGCAGGAGACCCAGGTTCAATCTCTGGGTCGGGAAGATCCTCTCGAGAAGGGAATGGCTACTTGCTCCAGTATTCTTGCCTGGAGAACTCCATGGATAGAGGAGCCTGGTGGGCTACAGTTCATGGGATCGCAAAGAGTTGGACACAACTGAGAGACTAAGATCTAGTTTTCCCAGCACCATTTATTGAAGAGACTATCTTTTCCCCACTGAGTATTCTTGGCTCCTTTGTCAAGTATTATTGACTGTATATGCATGGGTTTATTTCAGGGCTCTCAATTCTGTTCCGTTGGTCTATATGTCTGTTTTTATGCCAGTACTGTTTTGATTTCTTTAGCTCTGTAATACAGTTTGAAACCAAGAAGTGTGATGCCTCTAGCTTTATTATTTTTTTGCAGGATTGCCTTGGCTAATTAGGGTCTTCTGTGGTTCCATATGAATTTTAGAATTTTTTTTTTCTATTTCTGTAAAGAAAAAAGACATTGAAATCTCAAAAGAGATTGCATTATCTCTGGATGGCTTTGGGTATTATGGACACTTTAATAATATTCTTCCAGTCCATGAACATGGTATATCTTTCTGTTTGTTTCTTCTTCATTTTCTGTCCTCAGGATGTTATAGTTTTCAGTGTACAGACTTTGGTATCCTTCATTAAATTTATTCCTAAGTATTTTATTATCCTCTTTGATGATATTGTAAATGGAACTGGATTTTTTTTTCAAACAATTTGTTGTTAGTGTATAGAAGTGCATTGGTTTTTGCATGTTGATTTTTTTTTATCCTGTAACTTTACAGAATTCATTTATTAGTTTGATAGAATCTTTATAATTCTCTATGTGTAATATCATGTCATCAGCAAACAGAGACAAATTTACTTCTTCTTTTCTAATTTGGATGTCTTTTACTGCTTTTTTTCTTGCATGATTGCTCTAGTATTCCATTGAATTGGAGTTTTGAGAATGGGCACTCTTATCTTATTCCTGATCTTACAGAAAAAGTTTTCAATCTTCATTATTGAGTATAATACTACCTGTGAGTTTGTCATATATGGCCTTTTTTTATGTTGAGATATGTTTCTTCTATATCAAGTTTGTTGAAAGTTTTTATCATTAATAGATACTGGATACTGAATTCTGTATGTTTTTTCTGCCTCCGTTGACATCATTATTCATATCTTTCATTTTGTTAATGTGATATATCAAATCAATTGATTTGTGTGTGTTGAATCAGCCTTTCATCCCAGGGATTAATCTCACTTGATTATGACATATGATCTTTTGAAAGTGCTATTGAATTTGGTTTGCTAGTAATTTGTTGAAATTTTTTTTCCTGTATCCATCAGAGATGTTGGCTTGTAGTTTTCTTCTAGTGTTCTTATCTGGTTTTCCTATCAAGGAAATGCTGACCTCATAAATTGCATTTGGAAGTATTCTTTCCTCTTCATTTTTGGTAAGAGAGAATTAATATTAATTCTTCATTAAATGTTTGGTAGAATTCCCCAGTGAAACCATCTGATCCTGATCTGGTCTTTGTTAGGATTCTGTCTGATTCAGTCAGCTTACTCATTATTTGTCAGTTCATATTTTCTATTTCTTCATGATTCAGTTTGGTACATCATATATGTTTCTGATAATTTATGTATTTTTCCTAGTTTGTCCAATGTATTTGTGTATAATGGCAGTCTCTGGTCATTGCAAGCACCCTCTTTCAACAACACAAGAGATGACTCTACACATGGACATCACCAGATGGTCAATACTGAAGTCAGCTTGATTATATTCTTTGCAAACAAAGATGGAAATGCTCTATACAGGCAGCAGAAACAAAACTGGCAGCTGACTGTGGCTCAGATCATGAACTCCTTATTGCCAAATTCAGAGTTAAATTGAAGTAAGTAGGCAAACCACTAGCCATTCAGGTATGACCTAAATCAAATCCCTTACGATTATACAGTGGAAGTGACAAATAGATTCAAGGGATTAGATCTCATAGAGTGCCTGAAGAAATATGGATGGAGGTTCGTAACATTGTACAAGAGGCGGTGATCAAAACCATCCTCAAGAAAAATAAATGCAAGAAGACAAAGTGGTTGTCTGAGGAGGCCTTACAAATGTATAGCTGAGAAAGGAAGAGAAGTGAAAGGAAAAGAAAAGGAAAGATAAACCCATCTGAATGCAGAGTTCCAGAAAATAGCAGAGAGAGATAAGAAGGCCTTCCTAAGTGAGTAATACAAAGAAAGAGGAAAACAATAGAATGGGAAAGATTAGAGATCTCTTCAAGAAAATTAGAGATACCAAAGGAACATTTCATGCAAAGATGGGCTCGATAAAGGACAGAAACATGAACCTAACCGAAGCAGAAGATATTAAGAAGAGGTGACAAGATTACACAGAAGAACTATACAAAAAAGATCTTCATGACCCAGATAACCATGATGGTGTGATCACTCACCTAGAGCCAGACATCCTGGAGTGCAAAGTCAAGTGAGCCTTAGGAAGCATCACTGCAAACAAAGCTAGTGGAAGTGATGGAATTCCAGTTGAGCTATTTCAAATCCTGAAAGATGATGCTATGAAAGTGCTGCACTCAATATGCCAGCAAATTTGGAAAACTCAGCAGTGGCCACAGGACTGGGAAAGGTCAGTTTTCATTCTAATCCCAAAGAAAGGCAATGCCAAAAATGTTCAAACTACTGCACAATTGCACTCATCTCACACTCTAGCCAAGTAATGCTGAAAATTCTCCAAGCTAGGCTTCAACATTATGTGAACCGAGAACTTCCAGATGTTCAAGTTGGAGTTAGAAAAGGCAGGAGAACCAGAGACTACATCATACCCCTTTTACCATCTTTTTAAATACAGGAAACAGAATGCCAACATCTGTTGGATCATAGAAAAAGCAAGAGAATTCCAGAAAAACATCTATTTCTGCTTCATTGACTATGCTAAAGCCTTTGACTATGTGCATCACAACAAACTGGAAAATTCTTAAAGAGATTGGTATACCAGACCACCTTACCTGCCTCCTGTGAAACCTGTATGCAAGTCAAGAAGCAACAGTCAGAAACGGTCATGGAACAACAGACTGGTTCCAGATTGGGAAAGGAGTACATCAAGGCTGTATATTGTCACCCTGCTTATTTAACTTATATGTGGAGTATATGGTGTGAAACGCTGGGCTGGATGAAGCACAAGCTGGAATCAGGATTGCCAGGAGAAATAGCAATAACCTCAGATATGCAGATGACACTGAAGCCTTGAAATTAAGACACTTGTTCCTTGGGAAAAAAGCTATGACAAACCTCTGCTTATTAAAAAACAGAGACATTACTTGGCCAACATAGGTCCATCTTGTCCAAGCTATGTTTTTTCGAGTAGTCATGTATGCCTGTGAGAGTTGGACAGTAAAGAAGGCTGAGAGCTGAAGAATTGATGCTTTTGAACTGGGATGTTGGAGAAGACTCTTGAGAATCCCTTGGACTGCAAGGAGATCCAACCAGTCCATCCTAAAGAAATCAGTCCTGAATATTCGTTGCAAGGACTGGTGCTGAAGCTGCAGTACTTTGGCTATTGGATGGGAAGAAATGACTCATTGAAAACAACCCTTATGTTGGGAAAGATTGAAGGCAGGAGGAGAAGGGGACAACAGAGGGCGAGATGGTTGGGTGGCGTCACCGACTCAATGGACCTGAGTTTGAGCAAGCTCTGGGAAATGGTGAAAGAAAGGGAGGCCTGGCATGCTGCAGTCCATGGGGTTGCAAAGAGTCTGACACGACTAAGCAACTGAGCAACAGATGATAGTCTCTTGGGACCCTTGTATTTCTGCGGTATCAGTTATAATGTCTCCTCTTTCATTTATAATTTTAAGTTCTCCTTTGTTTAGGCTAAAGTTTTTTGTCAATTTTGTTTATCTTTTCAAAGAACCAACTCTTGATTTTGGTAATTTTTTTTTATTATTTTGTTTTTCACTGCTTCCTTTATTTCTGCTTTAATTTTTTAAATTCCCTTCTGCTAAACTGGGAGTTAGTTTGTTCTTTTTCTTGTATCTTTAGGCATAGGGTAAGGTTTTTTATTTGATATCTTTATTTTTTTCTTGATGTATGTGGTTTTGGCTGTAAACTTACCTCTTAGAGCTGCTTTTGCTGCATCTCATAAGATTTGGTGTGTTGTGTTTTTACTCCATTTTGTCTGAAGATATATTTTTATTCATTTTTAAATTTCTTTTTTGATCCATTAGTTGTTCAGGAATGTGTTCATTTCTATGTATTTATGGATTTTCCAGCTTTCTCCCTATTGTTGATTTGTAGTTTCATACCATTGTTATCAGAAAAGATATTCGATATAACTTCTGTCTTGAATCTGTTGAGACTTGCTTAGTTGCCTGCATATGATCTAACCTGGAAAGTGTTTCATGTGTACTTGAGAAGAATGTGTGTTCCATTCCATTTTGGGTGGAATGTTCTGTATGTGTTTATTATGGCCATTTGGTCCTCTATGGTGGCTCAGATGGTAAAGAATCTGCCTGCAATGCTGGAGACCTGGGTTTGATCCCTGGGTTGGGAAGATCCCCTGGAGGAGGGCTTGGCAACCCACTCCAGTAATCCTGCCTGGGGAAGCCCTGTGGACAAAGGATCCTGGTGAGCCGTAGTCCATGAGGTCTCAAAGAGTCGGACATAACTGAGTGACTAAGCACATGGCCATTTACTCTATAGTGTTTTTCAGTTCCACTGTCTCCTTATTTATCTGTGCGGATGATCTAGCCTTTGTTAAGAGTGGAGTATTAAAGTCTCCAACTATTACTGTATTGCTGTTTATTTGTTCTTTTAGTTTTGTGATTATATGCTTTAATACTTAGGTGCTCTGATGCTAGGTACTATATATTTACAGTTGTTATATCTTTTTGATGGATTGATTCCTTTATGATAATATGAATTTTTTTTGTCTCTTTAGACCATTTTTAATTTCATGTTTTATTTGTCTACTATAAATATAGCTACTTCTACTTTCTTTTGGTTACCATTTGTTTGAGGGATCTTTTTCCATTCCTCATTCTCAATCTACTTGTGTCCTTAAACTAAGTCTCTTTTAGACAGCATATTGTGGATCTTGTGTGTTTTAAAATTTTTTTAGAAATTTTTCTCCACCATTTTGTCTTTTGATTGGATAATTAACCTATTTATGTTTAATGTTTAAGATAATTATTGATATGTAAGGACTTACTGTTGCCATTTTGATAATTGTTTTCTAGCTGTTTTGTAAATTGTGCCTTTCTTGCTGTCTTTGTGGTTTGATGACTTTTTGTAGTGTTATACTTTGAATCCTTTATCATAATCTTTTGTGTATTACTATAGATTTTTCCTTTGAAGTAACCATGAGGCTCACATAAAAATAACATCCTATTTTAAACTGATAACAACTTCAGAAGCATACAGAAACTTTATACTTCCACATATCTCCCTATCACATTTTAGGTTACTGATGTTACGGTTTCCATATTTTTATATTCAGTTCAGTTCAGTCACTCAGTTGTGTCCGACTCTTTGCGACCCATGAATTGCAGCACGCCAGGCCTCCCTGTCCATCACCAACTCCTGGAGTTCACTCAAACTCATGTCCATCGAGTTGGGGATGCCATCCAGCCATCTCGTCCTCTGTTGTCCCCTTCTCCTCCTGCCCCCAATCCCTCCCAGCATTAGGGTCTTTTCCAATGAGTCAACTCTTTGCATGAGGTGGCCTAAGTATTGGAGTTTCAGCTTTAGCATTAGTCCTTCCAATGAACACCTAGGACTAATCTCCTTTAGGATGGACTGGTTGTATCTCCTTGCAGTCCAAGGGACTCACAAGAGTCTTCTCCAGGACCACAGTTCAAAAGCAATTCTTCGGCACTCAGCTTTCTTCACAGTCCAACTCTCACATCTATACATGACCACTGGAAAAACCATAGCCTTGACTAGACAGACTTTGTTGGCAAAGTAATGTCTCTGCTTTTTAATATGCTATCTAGGTTGGTCATAACTTTCCTTCCCAGGAGTAAGCTTCTTTTAATTTCATGGCTGCAATATCAAAGTATTGTAGCTTTGGTTATTTTTAATACTTTGAAAAAAACTTTTAAACTAGAGTTGTAAATAAATTAAATACCACCTTTAAAATGTCAGTGAATCTGTGTTTCATAATATATTATGAAGCTAGTGGAGGTGATGGAATTCCAGTTGAGCTATTTCAAATCCTGAAAGATGATGCTGTGAAAGTGCTGCACTCAATATGCCAGCAAATTTGGAAAACTCAGGAGTGGCCACAGGACTAGAAAAGGTCAGTTTTCATTCCAGTCCCAAAGAAAGGCAATGCCAAAGAATGCTCAAACTACCACACTATTGCACTCATCTCACACACTAGTAAAGTAATGCTCAAAATTCTCCAAGCCAGGCTTCAGCAATACGTGAACTATGAACTTCCAGATGTTCAAGCTGGTTTTAGAAAAAGCAGAGGAACCAGAGATCAAATTGCCAATATCTGCTGGATCATCGAAAAAGCAAGAGAGTTCCAGAAAAACATCTATTTCTGCTTTATTGACTATGCCAAAGCCTTTGACTGTGTGGATCACAATAAACTGTGGAAAATTCTGAAAGAGGTGGAAATATCAGACCACCTGACCTGCCTCTTGAGAAACGTATATGCAGGTCAGGAAGCAACTGGACATGGAACAACAGACTGGTTCCAAATAGGAAAAGGAGTACGTCAAGGCTGTATATTGTCACCCTGCTTATTTAACTTCTATGCAGAGTACATCATGAGAAACATTAGGCTGGAAGAAGCACAAGCTGGAATCAAGATTGCTGGGAGAAATATCAATAACCTCAGATATGCAGATGACACCACCCTTATGGCAGAAAGTGAAGAGGAACTAAAAAGCCTCTTGATGAAAGTGAAAGAGGAGAGTGAAAAAGTTGGCCTAAAGCTCAACATTCAGAAAACGAAGATCATGGCATCTGGTCCCATCACTTCATGGGAAATAGATGGGGAAACAGTAGAAACAGTGTCAGACTTTGTTTTTTGGGCTCCAGAATCACTGCAGATGGTGATTGCAGCCATGAAATTAAAAGACGCTTATTCTTTGGAAGGAAAGTTATGACCAACCTAGATAGCATGTTCAAAAGCAGAGACATTACTTTGCCAACAAAGGTTCGTCTAGTCAAGGCTATGGTTTTTCCAGTGGTCATGTATAGATGTGAGAGTTGGACTGTGAAGAAAGCTGAGAGCCGAAGAATTGATACTTTTGAACTGTGGTGTTGGAGGAGACTCCTGAGAGTCCCATGGACTGCAAGGAGATCCAACCAGTCAATTCTAAAGGAGATCAGTCCTGGATGTTCTTTGGAAGGAATGATGCTAAAGCTGAAACTCCAATACTTGGGCCACCTCATGCAAAGAGTTGACTCTTTGGAAAAGACTCTGATGCTGGTAGGGATTAGGGGCAGGAGGAGAAGGGGACGACAGAGGATGAGATGGCTGGATGGCATCACCGACTCGATGGACATGAGTTTGAGTGAACTCCAGGAGTTGGTGATGGACAGGGAGGCCTGGCATGCTGCAATTCATGGGGTTGCAAAGAGTCGGACACGACTGAACGACTGAACTGAACTGAACTGAATGAGTTTTATACATTTATGTTTTTAGGATATTAATTAATATACTTTTCTTTAATAAGCATTCTTTACAACTTGAAGAATGTTGTTTTATCATTTCTTGTTCTAGTGGCAATAAAATCCCTCAGCTTTTTTGTTTGGGTATGTCTTTATCCTTTGTTTCTGAAGGAGAGCTTTCTGGGTATAATATTCTTGGTTGACAAATGTTTTTCTCCCTCAATATTGGGAATAATGTCATTCCACTCTTTCTGTCCCTGCAAAGTTTCCATTGAGAAATCTGTGTCTTGTGGAGGCTCCCTTATATGTTGAGTTGCTTTTCTCTTGCTGCTTTCAAAATTCTCCATTTATTTTTGACTTCTGACAGTTTAATTATAAATTCTTGATGTATCCCTTTTCACATTTAACCTGTATGAGATTTGGATGTTCATTTCTCTCCCCAAGCTTGAGAAGTTTTCAGCCATCTAACCCAAATCTTAGCCTTTAGTAACCAGCTGAATTGTGGCAAGTTGCTTAACATAATTGAAACTGTTTCCTCAACTCACTAAACTCAGTTTAGTTTTGAAAAACAGAGATAAAATATGACAGTACTTTGAAAATTATTCAGCAGTCTGTTTACCTGAAACCAGTTGGCAATGATCAGTCAGCATTCTGAAGTAGAATTTACAATTATGTTGTTAAAAGAATGTTTTTCTTAAATTGATGTCATGGAAATAAAAACCATGCTGCTGCTGCTGCTGCTGCTAAGTCGCTTTGGTCGTGTCTGACTGTGTGCGACCCCATAGACGGCAGCCCACCAGGCTCCCCCGTCCCTGGGATTCTCCAGGCAAGAGCACTGGAGTGGGTTGCCTTTTCCTTCTTTAGTGCCTGAAAGTGAAAAGTGAAGGTGAAGTCGTTCAGTCGGGTCCAACTCGTAGTGACCCCATGGACTGTAGCCCACCAGGCTCCTCCATCCGTGGGATTTTCCAGGCAAGAGTACTGGAGTGGGGTGCCATCGCCTTCTTTGAAAAACCATGCCAGAGTACAGTTAACATGTTCATTGAGCATAATCGGTTGAATGTAGCAATGGGAATATCCCTAGTAAAGCTCATTAATGAATATACAATATGAAAAGAATCAGGGACCTAATTTACTTATTTTGTATGTTTGTATTTTAATGTGTGGGCTTATTATTTAGAGAGGTTTTCTTTCACTTTTATAAATGTCTTAATATTGCTATCTGAAGAAAGATGTGATTATTATTTGCCAAATAAGTTGATTTGATATATGAATTTAAATCATATTTGGCCAGTCAAGAACCATGATTGTCTAGTATGTTTTACCTAATAGTTTACTTAATGTATTTAATTTATATAATGACAACTTACTTGTCCCCCTGTATATTGACTGAAAAGTTTCCATTTATAAAAACCTAAATGCAACTCCTTACTAAACTCCTTGAATAAATTATGAAGTAAATGACCATTGTACTTCATAGCTTCCAACACATACAGTCCTTACTAAGTAGTGGAAACTGATGTGACTTTAGACAGTATGTTCTTATGTTTTGGTTTTCATCAAAGACATTTTTCTAGTGGTTGGAATATTTTCATATTAATCAGTACAGTCTGCATGCTTCCTCTTTCTTCTGTTTTCTGTCATTTATGTTACAGCTAGGACACTGCTGCTCATTAGGATAAGAAATTCATAAAAATTGCCAAGAGCAGGCTTATTAAGCTAATATTAATGATTCTCAACTGGCTGTATATTGGAACCACCTGGGAGTTATTTAAACATACCCATGCCTGGGTCTTAGGTCCCACTCCTGTGTAGAATCATAAGGAACAGGCATCATATTTTATTAAGCCCCCAATGAGTATAATGTGCACTTAGGACTGAGAACCACTGGTTTAAATAACATACACGGAGAGTGAGACCAATTGTGATATAGTTTAATCTTGTTTTAAAAGTCAACAGAGAATTGGTGTTTTAATGATGAAAATTATGTAACTGAAAGTTAAATATATGGGAAGTATTACTCCTATCAGCCTTTTATTTTGTTGTATAATAAAAAGTTTGTATTGAAAAGCAAAGTGTAGTTATCATACCTGAACTTAAAGAAAGGAGACCCTTAAGTAACAGAGCTTTTGAGTTCTTGAGAATTCATGAAATAGAAAGAAAAAGATAAACCTACCTATGAACTCTAGACCCAAGAGTTCTGTTAAGGGTTAGTCACATGTTCATGAGGTGGCAGAATTAGAAGAATATGGCAGCATGGTTCAGTGCACAGGCTCTGGAGTTCGGTGGATCTGAGCTTGAGTCTTGCCTTTATTATTTACTATCTTTACGACCTTGGACACTTTACTCAACTTGTCTGAAGTCTGTTACCCTTCTACAAAGTGGGGGTAAAATAGTAATCCCTACTCATGGAATTAAAGGAGATCATGCATTTATATCATTTAGTATATTTAGTGGCACATAGAAGTGCTCCATAAATGATAACAGGGTTGCTTATTACTAGACACAGTCCATACTTTGGTTTGCCACATACTGGCTGGGCAAGCTACTTAACCTCTTTGAACCTCAGTTAACATAAAGTGGAGTTAATATCTACCTCATAGTGCTGCTGTGAATATTAAATAATCTGAACTATATATAAGAAGTAACTGATTGTAGATTAGAGTGAGTTTTGAGATCAAGTTTTCCTTCTTGTCACCTGCTCATTTTGATACTAGTCTTAAAATATTTGTTTGTAAACTTTAGTCCTTGAGTTGCATGTCTAGTCATCTTCAGAGGTCTTCCTGAAAGGGCACTCTAAGAATACATTTATTTACATCTTCCATAATACTTATTTTCCATTTCCTTTTTTTTTTCTGTTAATCTGTCAGCTCTTAGATGACAATAAATTGTGAAGTCAGAGAATTGTAATTTTAACCTCTTAGCATAATTCTTCCAAGTGGTGAACAAGATCCTAGTCAGTAAGTCAAGAACTGTTTAAACCTACTTTGTATCTAGCACCATGTAACATCAGAGGGTCCATATGCTGTGATCCCTGCCCTTTAATCTGGTTGAGCTCATTTTCTCAAGTAGCTTGGCCTCAGTGGTTGCTTTTACTTTTTCCTCTCTTCTTTTTTGATCCTTAATCTCTGATTACTTTATAGAATCTCTTAAAGAACCTTCTAGTTCTACTGATATCTTTTATTTACCAAGCCTGTTGATATTTCCTTCTCTGACATTAAAAAAAACCTCATTTTTAAAAAGTTTTAATAATCAGCTACCTTTAGACTTTTCCTTTGTCCCCTTCATACCTGAAATTTGGTTCAATTTCTTCTAAAAGTTTTATTAAATAACTTCTTAAAAAATAACATGATCTTTTTAGCTCTGTAGGCATCTCTGATTTTTTTTTTCTTCCTTGTTCATCATAGTATTTTTTTTTTGTAAAGAACATTTTATTTTGAAAGATCTGATTCACATTCAGCAAATGATTCAGCAAATTACTTAAGCTGTATTTTGATTTATCTGCTTGTCGAATGAAGATAATACTTGCCACCTACTTACAAGAAAGGGATGTTGTGAAGATTAGACTTAGAATGTTATGAATTCATCTACTCAAGTGCTATTAAAATATCTCATTTTTTTCCACACTATATACATATTGCTTTTTTAGATCTATTTTTATAATAGTGAAATATGATTTTTACTTTCTCTTTCACCTCACTACTAAGATATCAAATGGTTCTCTAGTCTCCATGGATTGTAGCCTGCCAGGCTTCTCTGTCCATGGAATTCTCCAAGCCAGAATACTGGAGTGGGTAGCTGTTCCCTTCTCCAGGAGATCTTCCCAACTCGGGGATTGAACCCAGGTCTCCTGCATTGCAGGCGAATTCTTAACCCACTGAGCCACCAGGGAAGCCCAAAGATATCAAATAGTTCTTTAGTATACAAATGGTTTTCTTTATTATTAGCTTGCAGGTTACAGAAATTGATGTTTCTATTTAAAAGGCAGTCTTATCAGGGGCCTAGAGACTGAACTCTGGAACCAGGTTAGTTGGGTTTGAGTCATGGCTTGTCATTTGCTGAGTAACCTTGGGCAAGTTACTTCTCTGCACCTTAGTTTACTGATCTATAAAATGTAGTTAATGTCTTATAGACTTCTGAGGAATAACTAAGTTACATAGTTCTTAGGGCATTGCCTGGCAGTCAAAGAAAATATTAGCTATTACTATAAAATAATAAGATATTAAATTTTTAATATTTAAATCCTAGAATTTTGGGTAGTATTTTGGCTCCTGAAACATGACAGCCCTTCCTCTAGCAAACAACTCCATTTTAAATGCAAATTGGACAGTTAGGTATTCCTGTGACTCCTCCTGCCCCTTCAAGTGATTTTCCTACACTGCAGCCTGATGGATTTTTTAAAAACTAATTTTTCTTATAAAAATATGCTTATTGTAGAAATTAGCATAATACTGCACAGCAGAAGATGACCCTGTCCTTCCCCATTTCTACTTCCTAGGAGGAGTAGTCCTTTTCCATATTTTTATTTGATCATATCTTTTATAACTTGTGGTTATGATTTCATAACCATCTTCACAAGTTTTCTATTAGCCTTAGGATAAAGTCCAAACTTCCTTACATAGTAGTCTGTGAAGTCTTCCTAGCCCTGCTTTCATCTCACTTTTTCATAGTCTTTTGTTAATTCCTATTGCTGCTCCTGCTGCGAAGTCGCTTTAGTCGTGTCCGACTCTGTGCAACCCCATAGACGGCAGCCCACCAGGCTCCCCCATCCCTGGGATTCTCCAGGCAGGAACACTGGAGTGGGTTGCCATTCCCTTCTCCAATGCATGAAAGTGAAAAGTGAAAGTGAAGTCACTTCAGTTGTGTCTGACTCTTCATGACCCTATGCACTGCAGTCTACCAGGCTCCTCCATCCATGGGATTTTCCAGGCAAGAGTACTGGAGTGGGTTGCCATTGCCTTAGATCTCAGGTGAAAAGTCACTTCCTCAAGGAGTTCCTTTCCTGACCTCTAACTGACCTCTTGGCATAATGTCCCCACAGCCCTCTGTACTATCCCCTACTGTGTTCATTCTCCACTGAGGCAGTGCTGCTCTCTGAGGTGACGGGCTAGTAACTAAGGGGCTCCATCACTTAGCAGGTGAGGAGTGCTTATGTTCATCTTTAAGAATTGTCTAGAGCCTTGAATGACTTCTGAATGTTCCATTAGGGAATCACATAGCTGAAAAAAAATCTGTTACAGCTGTCAGAGCCTAAAACCTAACTTAGTTTCACATTTGCATATGGAATTTTTTGCAGGATTTTAATTAAATGTTGAGTTTTCCAGGAATAAAACTACTGTATTATTTGAAGGAAGATTACACCAAGAATTGGAACTCTACCAAAGAATTGGTCACCATTTTGGGAAATCATGTCACTGATGGCAACATTTATCACATTCATAGTGATTCTCCATATTAGGTAGAAACATCTGACTGCTCAGTAAATATTTGTTTGAATTTAATTGAAATTAGGAGAGAAAAATATGGGAGAAAAGCACTTATTTCTTCCTAGCAAAATGTATTTTCTTTCCTCTCTTTTCCTGTTGTTCATCATTCATACACTTCATTTGTAGACAGTTTATCTGACTCTGCCACTGAATGAGAACTAAGGGCAAGGACAGTATTTTACTTACTTTGAGTCTCTAATGCTCACTGAGTACATGGTCGTTGCTCAGATTAATTGAATTATTGGACAAGAGTTGTATTTTAGTAATTAACAGCAAGAGTATTTATTCAGCAAATACTTAATAAATTGCTATAGTGATTCAAAAAAGTCAAAAAGATAGTCACTGCTGTCAAGGAACACATGATGGGTTGCTAAGACAGACCTGGAAATAATTATAATATGGCTGTTGGTGAAATGGAAATAGCCACAAACTATAGATCTGTGATGAAAAAAAAAAATCAGTACTTAAGTCTTGTGGAGAGGTCCTATAATAATGTTACAGAAAAGAAATAGTATCCAGTATCAATCGTAGTGCCAAGGAAGACACTCAGTAAATACTTGGAAACTGAGTAAATGAGCATATCTCTGATGAGTGAGATGGAGTTTGCCAAATGGTCAGATGTAAAGCAGGCATTCTAGGGCTTCCCTGGTAGCTCAGTGGTAAAAACAAAAATCTGCTGGCCAATACAGGAAACACGGGATTGATCCCTGGTCCGGGAAGATCTCACACGCTGTGGAGCAACAAAGCCCGTGCGCCATGACTCGAGCCTGCACTCTAGAGCCCAGAAACCGCAGCTGCTGAGCCCACACACTGTAGAGAGAGTCCTCCACAGCGAGAGAAGCCACCACAATGAGAAGCCCACCGGCTGCGACTAGACAGTAGCCCCTCTCCCCACAACTAGAGAAAAGCCCATGGAGCCACGAAGACCCAGCATAGCCAAAAAGAAATAAATAAAATGATTATAAATAGGGCGTTCCAGAGAGGCAGTCCCTATGCAGAGACTTAGAGGTATGAGAGGCGCAGTTGGTATTGCTGGAGCATAAAAGTTGGACATTGAATTGTAAGAAATAAAGCTGTCCTTGGAGATGATGGGCCAGATCATGAAGGGCCTCGTCCATGAAAAAGAAGTTGTTAGATTTTATGTTGCAGGCAGCAGAAAATCATTGATGTAACAAACAAAACTACTAAATTTCAAACCATACTGTATGCCAGGCAAGTACCCATAATCCTATTACAGAGTCAGTATATTCTCATTTTATAGTTGGGACACTGAGGCTCAGAGAGATTAATTTATCTTGCCCAGGTTTTCACAGCTACTAAGTGAAAGAACTAGGGCTTAAATTTAGGTTGGTTGAGTCCAGACCTCCTGTCTGCTTTTTAAACTAGATTTTACAACCCCTGTAGCAGGGGGAAAAAAATAGATATTTTTACTTTTTAACTAGTCTGACTTCTTTACCTCCCATCAACTCTAGTACATTCAAGTTTTTAATGTAAATTCAAGTTCTTAACAGTTTAGGACTCAAGTTTTAGTCTTCTGAAGACTACAGTTATTTTAGTTAGTTACCTCTTGCAAACTTTTTATTCTGGTGCCATCTTCTATATAGATAATTCAAATAACTGTCTTGGTTTTTATTGAAATGCCATTTGTGGGGGAGAGGAGACTTACCATTGAATGTCATGGACCAATCAACATGATGGCATCTGGTCCCATCGCTTCATGGGAAATAGATGGGGAAACAGTGGAAACAGTGTCAGACTTTATTTTGGGGGGCTCCAAAATCACTGCAGATGGTGATTGCAGCCATGAAATTAAAAGACGCTTACTCCTTGGAAGGAAAGTTATGACCAACCTAGATAGCATATTCAAAAGCAGAGACATTACTCCTTGGAAGGAAAGTTATGACCAACCTAGATAGCATATTACAAAAGCAGAGCCAACAAAGGTCCGTCTAGTCAAGGCTATGGTTTTTCCAGTGGTCATGTATGGATGTGAGAGTTGGACTGTGAGGAAAGCTGAGCACCGAAGAATTGATGCTTTTGAACTGTGGTGTTGGAGAAGCTTCTTGAAAGTCCCTTGGACTGCAAGGAGATCCAACCAGTCCACCCTAAAGGAGATCAGTCCTGGGTGTTCATTGGAAGGACTGATGCTGAAGCTGAAACTCCAATACTTTGGCCACCTCACGTGAAGAGTTAACTTATTGGAAAAGACCCTGATGCTGGGAGGGATTGGGGGCAGGAGGAGAAGGGGACGATGGAGGGTGAGATGGCTGGATGGCATCACCAACTCGATGGACATGAGTTTGAGTGAACTCCAGGAGTTGGTGATAGACAGGGAGGCCTGGCGTGCTGTGATTCATGGGGTCACAAAGAGTCGGACACAACTGAGTGACTGAACTGAAGTGAAAAGAGAAAAATTTGAAGTACTAAGTCCATTTCTGAAACATTTCTGAATCTTCAATATGTAAAAAGAATGGTAATTATTTTAAGAAAATTTAATATTAATCTTGATATTCTATTTAATTTATATAGATGTAGTTCACTGCTTAAGTAAATGATTTCTACCTCATAATCCTGGTGTACACATTTAGCTTGAAATACTTCAGATGTTATCCATATAACCCTGAGATATCTCTCGCTACCTTAAGGTAGTATTCTCCTAACTTTAATGACTGTTACTGTAGTAAGTCCTGGAGATAGAGATGGCAGTGGTTGCACAACAGTGAAAATGTACGTAATGCCACTAAATTGTACACTTTAAATGGTTAAAATGCTAAATTTTGTATTATGTGTATTTTGTTATTGTTGCTGTTGAGTCACTCAGTCGTGTCTGACTCTTTGCCACCCAATGGACTGCAACATGCCAAGATTCCCTTTCCTTAACTCATGTCCATTGAGTTGATGATGCCATCCAACCAACTCATTCTGTCTCCTCCTGCCTTCAGTCTTTCCCAGCATCAGGGTCTTCCCCACTGAGTCAGCTCTTAGCATCAGGTGGCCAAAGTATTGGCTTCAGCATCAGTCCTTCCACTGAATATTCAGTGTTGATTTCCTTTAGGATGGACTGGTTTGATCTCCTTGTAGTCCAAGGGACTCTCAGGAATGTTCTCCAGTACCACAATTCAAAAGCATCAGTTCTTCAGTGCTCAGCCCTCTTTATGTTTCACCTCTCACATCTGTACATGACTACTGGAAAGAGTTGTGTCTGACTCTTTGCAACCCTGTGGACTGTAGCCAGCCAGGCTCCTCTGTCCTTGGGATTTGCCAGACAGAAATACTGGAATGGGTTGCTATTCCCTTCTCCAGGGGATCTTCCCAACCCAGGGATCAAACTCACATCTCTTAATGTCTCCTGCATTGACAAGTGGATTCTTTACCACTAGCACCACATGGGAAGATAGCATTCTCTCTATGGACCTTTGTCAGCAGAGTGATGTCTGCTTTTTAATATGCTGTCTAGGTTGGTCATAGCTTTTCTTCCAAAGAGCAAGAGTCTTGATTTCATGGCTGCAGTCACCATCTGCAGTGATTTTGGACCCCAAGAAAATAAAGTCTGTCATTGCTTCCATTTTTTTCCCCATCTGTTTGCCATGAGTGATGGGACAGGATGCCATGATCTTTGTTTTTTGAATTTTGAGTTTTAAGCCAGATTTTTCACTTTCCTCTTTCACCTTTTTTAAGAGACTCTTTAGTTTCTCTTCACTTCCTGCCATAATGGTGGTGTTGTCTACATATCTGAGGTTATTGATATTTTTCCTGGCAATCTTGATTCCAACTTGTGCTTTATCCAGCCAGGCATTTCTCATGATGTACTCTGCATATAAGTTAAATAAGCAGAGTGACAGCATATAGCCTTGACGTACTCCGTTCCCAATTTTGAAGCAGTCCATTGTTCCATGTCCAGTTCTAATTATTGCTTCTTGACTTGCATACAGGTTTCACAGGAGGCAGGTAAGGTGGTCTGGTATTCCTGTCTCTTTAAGAATTTCCCACAGTTTGTTGTGATCCATACAGTCAAAGGCTTTAGTTAATGAAGAAGTCAGTGTTTTTCTGAAATTCCTTTGCTTTTTCCATGATCCAGCGGATGTTGGCAATTTGATCTCTGGTTCCTCTGTCTTTTCTAAATCCAGGTTGTACATCTGAAAGTTTTCAGTTCACATAATGTTGAAACCTAGCTTGAATAATTTTAAACTTTACCTTGTTAGCATCTGACTTGAATGCAATTGTGCAGGAGTTTGGACATTCTTTGGCATGGCCCTTCTTTGAAAACTGACCTTTTCCAGTCCTGTGGCCACTACTGAGTTTTCAAATTTACTGATATATTGAGTGCAGCACTTTAACAGCATCATATTTTAGGATTTGAAATAGCTCAGTAGCTCAGTAGAAATTCTACTACCTCCATTAGCTTTGTTCTTAGTAATGCTTTCTAAGGCACACTTGACTTCAACACTCCAGGATGTCTGGCTCTAGGTGAGTGACTACACCACATGGTTATCAATATAACCATGGATATAGTTCTTTTGTGTATTTTTATATAGTTCTTTTATGTATTCTTGCCCACCTTTTCTTAATCTCTTCTGCTTCTGTTAGGTTCTTCTGTTTCTTTCCTTTATTACGTCCATCTTTGCATGAAATATTCCCTTGGTATCTCCCAAGTTTCTTGAAAAGATCTGTCTTCCCCATTCTGTTGTTTTCCTCTATTTTGCATTGTTTACTTAAGAAGGCTTTCTTATCTCTCCTTGCCATTCTCTGGAACTCTGCATTCAATTGGGTATGCCTTTCCCTTTCTCCTTTGCTTTTCTCTTATCTTCTTTTTTCAACTATTTGTAAGGCTTCCTCAAACAACCACTTTGTCTTCTTGCATTTCTCTTTCTTTGGGATGGTTTTGACCACCACCTCCTGTACAGTGTTAGGAACCTGCATTCATAGTTCTTCAGACACTCTGTCTACCAGATCTCATCCCTTGAATCTATTCATCACTTCCACTGTATTCTCATAAGGGATATGTTTAGGTCATACCTGAATAGCCTCATGGTTTCCCCTACTTTGTTCAGTTTAAAGCCTGAATTTTGCAATAAGGAGCTCATAATCTGAGCCACAGGCAGCTCCTGGTCTTGTTTTTGCTGAGTGTATGGAGTTTCTCCACCTTCAGCTGCAAAGAATATAATCAGTCTGATTTCAGTATTGACCATCTGGTGATGTCCACATGTAGTGTTGTCTCATGTTGTTGGAAAAGGGTGTTTACAATGACCAAGTGTGTCCTCTTGGCAAAACTCTGTTAGCCTTTGCCTTGCTTCATATTGTACTCCAAGGCCAAACTTGCCTGTTTCTCCAGGTATCTCTTGACTTCTACTTTTGCACTCCAATCCCCTATAATGAAAAGGACCTCTTTTTTGGTGTTAGTTCTAAGTCTTGTAGATCTTCATGCTGCTGCTGCTGCTGCTGCGTCACTTCAGTCGTGTCCGACTCTGTGTGACCCCAGAGATGGCAGCCCACCAGGTTTCCCCGTCCCTGGGATTCTCCAGGCAAGAACACTGGAGTGGGCTGCCATTTCCTTCTCCAATGCATGAAAGTGAAAAGTGAAAGTGAAGTCGCTCTGTCATGTCTGACTCCTAGCGACCCCGTGGACTGCACCCTACCAGGCTTCTCCGTCCATGGGATTTTCCAGGCGAGAGTACTGGAGTGGGGTGCCATTGCCTTCTCCAGTAGGTCTTCATAGAACCATTCAACTTCATCTTCTTCAGCATTAGTGGTTGGGACATGGACTTGAATTTATGTGATATTGAATGGTTTGCCTTGGAAACAAACAGAGATCATTCTGTCATTTTTGAGATTGCACCCAAGTACTGCATTTCAGACTCCTTTGTTGACTATTAGGGCTATACCATTTCTTCTAAGGGATTCTTGCCCACAGTAGTAGATATAATGGTCATCTGAATTAAATTCACCCATTCTGGTCCATTTTAGTTCACTGATTTGTAAAATGTCGATGTTCACTCTTGACATCTCCTGCTTGACCACATCCAATTTACCTTGATTGATGGACCCAACATTCCAGGTTCCTAAGCAGTATTATTCTTTACAGTGTCAGACTTTCATCAGACTTTACTTTCACCACCAGAAGTGAGTGAAGTGAAGTGAAGTCGCTCAGTACTGTCCAACTCTTTGCGATCCCATAGACTGTAGCCTACCAGGCTCCTCTGTCCATGGAATTCTCCAGGCAAGAATACTGGAGTGGGTTGCCATTTCCTTCTCCAGGGGATCTTCCTGACCCAGGTATCGAACCCAGGTCTCCTGCATTGCAGGCAGACGCTTTACCGTCTGAGCTACCAGGGAAATCCCTCACCACCAGACACATCTACAACTAAGCATCGTTTCCACTTTGGCCCAGCCTCTTCATTCTTTCTGAAGCTATTTCTTCACTCTTTCCCAGTAGCATATTGGACCACGTACTGGCCTGGGGGGCTTATCTGGTGTCATATCTTTTTTGCCTTTTCATACTGTTCATGGAGTTCTTAAGGCAAGAATACTGGAGTGGTTTGCCATTCCCTTCTCCAGTGGACCATGTTTTGTCAGAACTCTCCCCCAGTGTGCATCTATTAAAAAATGAAAAGTTAAATCTATATGTAGTGGCCTGGAATGATGGCCATTCAATGTTGTGTGTTTAAAAGTTGTAGAGTTATTTAATAATACAGTATGTGGCATGATCCTAAAATACAAACCAGAACTATATATATGTTTGCGAATAGAGAAAGGTGTAGATGGATTCGTTTCAGACTAGTAAAACTGATTGTGTTAGGGCTGTAAGTTTAGTGATGGATTTAAATTAACTTTTTGTACAACCATGTTGTTTAATGTGTTGTAATATTGTTTTTGTAATTGTTTTTGAAATTTCTGAAGTAAAAAAGCCAGGAGGGAAGGGGGAGTTGTTTTTAACGATAGAAATTATAATAGGGATCACAGTGTGAGTTGCTGACCGAGAAGGCACAGGAGAAACCTTGGTACTAGTGGTGATCTTTATCCTGATGCAGATGTTGGTTACACCAGGTGTATTCACTTTATAAACATACATAAGTTTGTATGCTTATGATTTGTACAGGTTATTGTACATATCAATTAAACGTTTCTTAAAATTATGGCACAGAAATACAATGGAATACTTTGTTTTTAAAAATACTCTAAATATTTAATGATATATGGAATTGGCCCAGAAACAACAGTCTCATCATTATAAAATATATAAACACACAGAATGAAGACTCCAATAAAAACATGACAATATTATTAATAGATATTATGTCCAGATACCATTTTTTGGTTTGGAGATTAGGGGGTTGGGTCATTGAGGAAGTTGGTAGAATTTGGTAAAGAAAACCAGATTACAGGATATTAAGCAGAAAATAAAAGTGAAGGAGAGAGGGAACGTTTTTTTTTTTTTTTACAAATATAAGAAAGAAAAACAATACTAACTGTTGTTAGTGTTTTTTTTTTAAACGAACTGTAAGGTCAGGTAATTTTTTTTTAACCCCAGCTAGGAAGAGACTCCTACTAGGAAGGGACTAATTTCAGATTTCAAACTATCAAGTATAATAGTAGGTCGTTATGAAAAAGCCCCTCCTTCAGCAAATTCATGCTGAATTACAAATAATTCATGCTGGATACTTAAGTTTTGTTTAAGCATTCAAAGAAACTGTCATTGATAGGATAGTTTCCACTGATTATAGTAGATGCAGCTCATAGTAGTTTAAGAAACCTGTACTCCTCCCAGTTTTAACTAATTAACTATTGTCATTTCCTGTGATCTTTTTGCTCTACAGTTACCACTCAGGGGGCAAATAATATCCCCTCTGGCCAGAGTGATAATAAAATAAAATGTATGTGAAAACACATTAATAGAATTAAACACTATCCAGTTGTAAAGTTACATTCTTTTTCTTGTTTTTTCTTCAGCCCTAAGTCATTAGTTGTGAATGTGGTTATTTCAGGTGGAGTTTAACTTAAAGAGTTCAAAAGTTGAAGTTTATGAAAGAATGCATTTTTTTCAGTCGTTTTGCAAATGTAAATGCAACATGTAGTGTTTATTCAAGTGTGAGTTGTGATGCAATCCATTTTTAATATTTTAGACTAAATTTTAGTATTTAGTACTTTATATATCAAATTTAAATATAAACATTTGTTATTCTAAGTATTGTTGAGCCGTCAGGGGAATTAGCAGGCTTTTTTCCCTATTAACAGTCATTCTTAATTATTAACCATGTTAATTTAAAATGATTAAAATCCCAAATCAGATCTCCAGGTGTCTCGCAGGGGGTTTGCTTTTTTTAGATTAGCCCTTAAATCAGTAATAATCTGGGTGGAACTAGAGTTGGGTTAGGTTGGAGAAAACTGCGTGGCACTAGGACCCAGGGGGCTCCCGTGAGCGGATCTAGGGGCCAGATTGCAAATTCGCGGTGACTCAGTCTGGTCGGCTCCTTGCGCTCAGCGGCCGCGGCGGCAGCAGCAGACGTTGGCGGCCGAGCTGCTAGGATCAGTTCCCCCGGGTTTCACCGTCCGAGACTTCCTTCGGGGCGCCCCAGGCAGGTCTGAGGCGTCCGGGGAGCGCAAGGGTCGTTGTGGCGGGGAGGAACGGGGGTTGCTCGGCGCGGGAAGCCCTCGGGCCTGTGCACGGGGAGTAACATTTGCTCCGTCTCTTCCTGTGTCTGGCTTTATTTGCAGCAAACCAAGATGGAGTATGAGTGGAAACCTGACGAGCAAGGGCTTCAGCAAATCCTGCAGCTGCTGAAGGAGTCCCAGTCCCCCGACACCACCATCCAGAGAACCGTGCAACAAGTATCCTTTGCGAGGCCTCGCCACCGCCCGCGCCGCTCTGCCGTGCCGGGCCCGCTCTCGCCGGCCGGGAGGCTCCCGCCGCCCCTCCCCCTCCCCGCTCCCGGATCCCTCCGCCCTCCGCGCGCCCGCCCGCGAGCAAGGCCCGCCCGCCGCCGCCGCCGCCGCCCCTGCCCGGCGCCTCGCGCACGCGGCCCTCGTGCCCCGAGCCCGGGCCGCCGCCTGGCCCGGCGGCTTCCGGCCACAAGAGGCCGGGGGCGCCCAGCCGCCGCCCGCGATCGCGACATGTGCACCGGCCGGGCGCCACGTCCTCCCTCGCGGCGGGCCGCTCGGGAAGGCGGAGTGGCTGGGTGCCGGCGCGGACCCCCGGCGAGCAGGCCCACACAATGCGCCGGGCGTGCAGGGGGCGGCGGGCGAAGCGAGGGGCCGGGCGGGCGCGCTGCGTGCGCGGCCGCGCTCGCCGGCCTGAGTAGGGTGGAGCCGGCGCGGGGTTTGAACTCCCTGGGTGTGGGGCCCGGGATTTCTTCCAGGCCCTGATCCTGAAGAGCCGGAGACCTAGGAATGAGGGCTCCCAGGACTCACTTCGAGGCTGCTCAGGCTAACACCTGTTGCGAGCTCCCTGCCTCCCAAGTGAGAAATCTTTGGCTCGAGACGGTCTGCTCAGTTACCCAAGTCTTGACCGAGTTTGCTGGTGTAGCGGTCCTGTTGCTAAGGCTTTAGTGGCAGAAAGGCTTAACAGAAGAACCAGAACCTCTGCTGTGTGTGCGCTCTGCAGTGCCCTAAACTGCGGTCAAATGGAGAGCTCTTCCTGCATCTAATAAAGGAAACAAATTCACCCGATCATAAAATAACTTTTAAGATGAAGTTAATTGTTTAAAAACTTCAGCCTGTGTTCAAAAATGCCTCTTAATTTTTATTGTTAATAAAGAGGGAAAATTGGTTAGTACGGAATTTGGTAAACTCTTTTGGTGTAGTTTGGACTTAAGTTTAAAATACTATAAACTTGGGGTTAAATCGAATTACTTGAAAAGCTCTGGTAAATAAAGTTTCTCAAAGTACTGCATTGCTGTAATTTAAAACCTCGAATAGGCGAGTATCTAGCCTTTTGATTAATTAATACTGATTATTTTAAAATGGAGGTGTTAATGATTTAGGTCTGCTTGGTTTGGTGTTTGTTTTTCTTAAGCCATTTTGCTACATAGTACTGAGGGAATAGTAGTTGGTTTGGGGTGTATTGGAGCTTGTATTTGAAACATTGCTGTTGCGCAATCTTAATTTGTATTATCATAGCTTTAGAAATGATAGAAGTTGAGTTTTGATGAATTATAGGTGTTAGTATGACAGTTAAGTTAGCCAAGTCACAAACCACATTGTAATTTATTCTGTAGCATTGTATATCATAATTTCTTGTTTTAGTGCGTTATTTATTAAGTACTCTGTATGCTCAGTACTGTGCCTGGGCTAAGAATCAAATTTACAGTTCATTCTGTATGCCTGGAGCATAGTATACTGTCTGCATAAGGAACAATTTAAATTTCAGTAGATAAAGGTTAATAGTATTTTAAAAATACACACTGCTCTATATTTTCAAAGTGCCTAATGATGACCTTGTTCTTTGTTTCCTTAGCAAAGAATGTAATTACTGTTTTTGTATAGACTTGAGCACTTTTAGAAAGACCGTTATAATAATATGGATAGATAGCTTAAGTTCCTAGGAAGTAAACCTTATTAGGAAGTGTTTATGAAAAATTATTAGCATATTAGCATACTGTTAATCTTGGCTGTTCACTAAAAAAAGAAATCACTAGGGTTTTTTGGTCAAAGAAAGTACAGCTTCTAGAGAAATGTATGTTGATAGTTAATTTATGTTCTGGCCACTGAACACTGAGAATATTCTAGTGTGTGATAAATAGCTGATATGGTGTGCCTGGAGTTTGTATAGTGGATTTAATTTAAAGATCTAGGTCTACTGAGAAAATTCTAATAAAACCCAATTAGAGGTGTTATTAAAAAGCGTATTAGGGTTTAAAAGGGCATGAAGAAAGACGTAGCAGAGCAGTATGTCATTGTCGCCTGCCACAGGATGGAAACCTGCACGTGTGTGTCACTGGTAATGGCAGATCCTGGTGGGGGAGTAGGGGAGAGGGGATAATTGTAGAACTATTGCAGTGCAGTAATTTCATAACAGTGACTTTATATAATAAGATTTGATATGTAGACTTGTACATAAATAGCATTTTATGTAAATTTCTTGAATTCTGAAGAAAAATTCTAATAGTGTTTAAGTTAAAAGGCGATTTTTATAAGGTTAATTTCTGTAAGTGATCTCTGAAAGACTTGTTTTTGTTCATTTGGAGTGCTTTTCCTTTTTGTCATTATTTTATATGTTAATACCTTTCTGATTAAGGTTTGTGGTTTTTTTTTAGTTCAAATAGGTCAAAGAAATTGTTTTGAAAATTTTTTTCATACAATGTGCACCTATACTGAAGGTGGAAGTTGACTTACTTGTATTGAAAATAATTGATGTAAAATAGTTTAATATTTTAACCATAAAGCTCATAAGAGGTTTAACACAGCCATTGGTGTGTTCTTGGAATAGTGTATTGATGGTTTTAATAGGATAACTTTATTCTTACTGAAAAAAAAATGCAGGCCTAAAAATCACAAAAGAGATTATTGATTTTAGATTAAAAATACTGAATTCCTTCCTTATAAGTTTCCTTAACTACTGTTTGTTCTAGAAACTGGAACAACTCAATCAATATCCAGACTTTAACAACTACCTGATTTTTGTTCTTACAAAATTGAAATCTGAAGGTAAGTAGGGTTTGTGTTGAAAGCTACTTAAAAGTTTTTTACATTTTTTTTTAATAAGTCTTTAAGATGTACTAAAATATATGAAGAATTACTCATTTTAAAGGATTTCATTTTGTAGGAATCACTTGCTTTAAAGATATGGAATGAAAGTGTTACTAAAGCATTTGGATGCTTGATGAGCAGTCAGTTGTTAGTTGGGGGTTTTTGTAATAAATTCATTCTTCGCAAATGAGAAAGCATTTTGCTAGAGAGATTGATTTCTTTTATACACAAATCGAATGTAGGATTTACTAAAAACTTACTATATGGGTGATCATATTTGTATGATTGAAAGTTGATTTAACCAAAATGAAGTCATGTATAATACCATCACCAGGTAATTGTTAATGCCTTAATTCTGTACTTCAGTTATATGGCCATGTACTATTTTAATTGTTAACAAAAAGTAGAATCATTCTATTCATAGACTTGTAACTTTTTTAAACCTTCTAACAGTATACATGAAACCTTTTCATTAACTATTCTACAACCATTTTAAATTACTTTTATAACAAAGCTTGAAAACTAACTTGATTTTTAAATGACATAGTCATTTGATTGTTTCCTATACATGTAATGTATCTCTCTTGACTCTGTTTATTACATGAATATTTATGGAGCACCACTCCTTGCCAGGCAGTTTGCTGGCTCAAGAGCAGTGAAAGTGAACAGAATAATAAGGATCTCTGTCCTCATGGAGCTTACACTGTAGTGAGAGGTGTTCTCAGAGTTGAGTATTCCCTTCCTGGGATGTTGTCAGACACTCAGAATGCACTCGGGTAATTTTTGAGAGACTGATTGGCCTCTAAATGAGAAGTTACGGTGCTTCATTAGTGCTTCTGTAGTTAGTAAAAGCACTACACTTGGAGTTAGGAAATAAGTCTTAAACTCTGACACTCATTTCATCTCTCTTTCATCTACAAAATGCCTGTGTTAGACTACCAGACCGTATGTAAGGTTTCAACTCTTAAGTGCTAGCGAGCGGGTTAATGACCTTAAAATCTCACTAATCTTGTATTTACTCAGATTTTAATGTTTCATGCCAGTGTATAGTGATTTATTTTGAATTATTTTAAAATTTTCTAGTTAATTTTAGGAATTTTAATTTGTGATTGAAGCATGTAAGAGAAACTTTAGAAATTTCAAAACTTAAATTGCAAAAAACTAAAGTTTTTTGGCATATCTTTAAATTCAGCAGCTAATATTCCTAGTTTGATAAGTGCATATTAATGTGATGTGTTATTTCTTAATATAGAAATTTTCTTTTTCCCACATAGAAGTTGTAATTAGATAATGCTTTAAGAACTTTATATTTAGTAAATGAATTTTTCTAAACATAAGTGTTTTACTTGAAAATTTTATTTTCACCAAGCCATCTATTCTCTGTCCTGTCCTCATCTTAAATTCCAAATGTTAAGATTTTTATAATGTTATACTCTTTCTTAAAACTTTCTTGGGATATGAGGATACATCAGAAGTATTTTTAAAAGCAGACAAATGACAAACTTAAGTAGCAAGAGAGGTTGGTGTGTAACTGTCTCCCAGAAGACCTATGAATTATAAAACCATGAAATGTTGGAAAAGGTTTTACTAACATTTGCTATTTCTTCCTGTGTTTATTCATTTATTTGGAACACAAGGTTGCTATATCTAGTTTTCTGTTTTAAAAAATTAGCATTGTGACCATCCATATTAGAGGAGGAGCATAAGTAAAGTCTTTAAATCAATATGCTTATTTATTTAGGAACCTTTTTGCCTTTCCTGCAGTAAAATTTTAGATATGGAGAGACCTCAGATCAGCTCATCTACTTCCCTCACTCTGCAGATGAGAATTGAGACCTAGTAAAGGAGTCTTTAAGAAAGAGGACATAGTTAATTTTAACTCCTTTCACCTTGTGATTTTTTAAAAACTCTCCATCTTGTAATCATAGTTGTAAAAATGGTATAGTGTGTTCATTGTAAGTAAATACACATGCCATTTAAAATAAAATTATACAACTGAATTATTGATGGCTAACAAGACAAAAACATGTGTTGCTTGAGGAAGTTAAATATCTGGCTATTCTTTTATTTTATGGAAGTTTTAAACTTTGAAGAGAATTTAGAATTGCTTTTGTTTCTAAGTTACTGATTGAATGGTGGTAATTGAAACCAGGAAGAAATTTTTGGAGGGTGACATAAAAGGCTCGTAGGCTGTGTTGTGGTGGCTCTAATGGTTCATTTGCAAAGAAACACAGTCTTTTTGTCCCCCCATGCTGTACCCTTGAAGAGTTCAATACCAGTCAGACTTTGGGGACATACTGAACTAACTAGAACAAGTTGGGTTATTTTCTTTTTTAATAAAGTACGTAAAATAACAGTGCCGAAATAGCATTCTGTGTTCCGTAAACCAGTTCCACACGTCTTCCAGCCCTTTAAGGAGGGTGATACTATGCCATCATCAAGTAGAGGCTCTGGAGACAAACTCCTCAGGTTGACACTTTGGCTTCCGCAACTCATAGTCTATTCTGTGTGAGTTAGGCAAAGGCCTCAGTTTCCTTGTTTGTGCAGTGGAGATAAATTAATTCTTGTCTCATGAGGTAGTGAGGATTAAATGCAGACTACTTGGAAAGCACTTAGCAGTGTTTGGTATGTAATGAGCATTGAGAAAATGTTGACTATTGCTAATATTGTTGGTGATAATACAGATTCTTAAAGCATCAGTTATATTCTACTGATATTGGTTCTTCAGAATTTGTTAATATCATCTACGGATTAAACTTCTTTTACATAGATTCTTTTTTATTTAATCTTCTGGAAATTTAAAAATTGTTTTACCCTCTCCCCCCTTTTCTTTTTAGCTCAGAGGCAAGTGAAAAACATGATATAAATGAACGGCAATTATTTGTATGTGAAGGTGATCCCATATGTTCTTTGTCCACTTAATTTTTAATAGGATATCTTTAGTGACTAATACTTTCATATCTGTAATTTGATGTTTGCATCAGGTTCCAATAAAGCTTGAGTACATTGGCCATATATAAACTTAAATTCAATCAGTGGTTCTCAACCAGGTGCAGTTTTGTTGTGTTTCCCCCGCCCATCCCCTTCTCAGTGCCCAAGGAGACATTTGACATTATCTGGAAACATTTTTGGTTGTCACAATTTGCAGAGGTAATACTGGCACCTATGGTCAGTGATACTGCTAAACATCTTACAGTGCATAGGACAGCACTCCTAAAGAAAGAATTACCTGGCCCAGAATGTCAATAATGCCAAGGTTGAGAAACCCTGAACTATAAATCATGGAGCTAATCCTTTGTAATCATTTACAGTATTTTCCCCCCTGGTTATAGCAGATTAATGAAATATTACAATCAATTTTTTAATGTATTTTAAAAGTTACATTCTTGATATATTTTGAAATGAAAACGACTTTAAAACTCAGTAGTAGTGTTATTTTATTACAGATGAACCCACAAGATCATTGAGTGGTCTCATTTTGAAGAATAATGTGAAAGCACACTTTCAGAACTTCCCAAATGGTGTAACAGACTTTATTAAGAGTGAATGTTTAAACAATATTGGTGACTCCTCTCCTCTGATTAGAGCTACTGTAGGTAAGTAATGTTACAATTTTGCTTATCTTGTTTGTGACTGGGTTGGTTTCTGACATGATTGATGATTTCCATAGGAATTTTGTCATCCGGTTCATGTTGAATTGTGATGGGGAAAATTTTTCATTGCTTCTTTTGACATAATGTTAATGATTACAGGAAAAGTTCTCTGGATCCTTTGAGACCAGATTCACTAGTAGTTGCTTTATCAAAGTTGGTTAAAATGGGCCGTTAAAAAGTGATGCTAGTGTAGAACTCCTGTTTTTCCTTTGAGTTCTTTAACTGTCTTTCTTGTGTTATACATGGGGTATAATTTCCAGTTTCACTTTCTTTTACATATAAAGAGAAACTTCTTTGTAAGACAATTTATGTGTAGGACTTTAGGTTTTTACTATGTACCCCCTTGTTTTTAATATTTGCCTTGTATATACCTAATTAACATCAATTTTTTAGTCTTTTTAGAGTATTTCAACTTGTTTTCAGTGGAAGAACAAATTTCTATCACTTTATGAAATACTATTAGATGCTTAATTACGGTAACTGAAATAAGTAGTTTTGGGAACCAACACAACTGACTCTTGGTAAGCACACACATCCTCTGGTAGAAGCAGAAATAAACATGTACTATGGAACAGCCGACCAGTGGGTAGATTTCATATGCCATGGGGTTTCCGCAGCCATATTTCACAGGGACCTGAAAAGCTTCTGTTAATCAGGTTGGTTAAATGGGATTCAGTTAAGAACTTCCATAATGAATCAGTCATTTTCATTAAAAGTTCTCTGCTTTTATATATTTTGTCTCCTGGTGGGATTGAAAAGTACCTGGTTTATCTCTTCCTTACAAAACAGAAGCTCTTTGTAACTTCCCTACAAATACTAAACATTGCCATTATTAACACTCATTTTAAATAGGATATGTAGAGGGCATTTATAATTTGAGAAAAGGGTCTCCCTCCATAGGTTATTCTTGTGGACCCTCATGTATGCCTGATTTTCTACCAGACTCTTAACACTGGTTTAAAAAAAAAAAAGATGGTGAGTGTATACCAGTCTTAATTTTTTTTTTCATCTTAAGAATGCATTTTGGAAATCTTGCCAAGGAAGTGTATTTGGAAGGACCACATTTCAGTGACTGTGTGGTAATCCATTAGATAGACGTAGAATTGTTTCTGTTAAAGAATGTATGGTTGGTTTGTAATGGGTATTGCTGAGTACTCAGTTTTCATGCCCATCTTTGGTAAATCCACTGAAAATTACAGTTTTTCACTTTCTGTAACTATGGTAGCATTAGAATTTTTTTTGTGAGTGGATGCAATTATATGGGGCCAGATTAATTTGAATTTGTCAGTCTACAAACATTCTTTAATACTGTCTTAGAAGTCGTGAGTGTCAGCAGACTGTTAGTACCAAATTTTATCTTGTGTTTAATTTTTATTATTACTTGTTTTAAAACATGGCTTGGTTTCCTTTAGGCAGATCCAGAACTTTCTTGTTCCCCCAACTCTTTATATTTTGACTTTGGGAAAGAATACATGGCAAGAAAGAACAGATTTACTATTAGTCTTGCTGCTTTTTGATCTTACCAGAAAGTAACTTATCTTTAAAATGCTATCAATACAATGATCCTCACCATACAGTTCAATTTTTTCAGTGGGGAGTAAATCCTGGCCAACAACTTTACTCTTTACATTTTTTAGCTCTTTACCATTGGGAGCAACCTGCTCAAAACTCACAATGGAAAACTCAAAGAGAATTTATGCACACAAACAGTAAAATTTGTTGTTCAGTAATAATTATTATTATATGCTCTGCATTTTGTGTACACATCACTGAATTCTCAAAATAACTATGAAGAGAACTTTTTCTCTTCTAAAAATTTTCTTTTGCAGATTAATAATTTGAAGTACATATAATTTGCCTACTGTCATTATGGTGCTGAAAGATCTGTAATCACTAAGCATATTACATTATGTTAACTACTATTAAATTTTCTAAGGCAGAGAAAAACAATGACACAAAAGTTTTTTGTTACATATTTCTGTATTTGCATAATCCTTAACTAAGAGCTAAGTTACACAACACAGTTGAAATAATCCAGTCAAAGTGACATGATCAGTAAGCCTATGTCAGTCAAGCCTCCACAATCCACGATCACCTTGCCAGTGATTCATCCTTGATCCCCATAAGTGGGAACTGTCGTAGGGGTGTATGGCCTGTCTCCAGGAGAGGGATTGTTGCCAAAAGAGTGGGCATGTAGAAATGTTCTTGACCGATGGCTCATCGACTTTCTCTACCATGGGTCACAGCTTTGATACTAGGTTAAGTCGGAGCTGCTGCTAAGTCGCTTCAGTCGTGTCCAACTCTGTGTGGAGAGCTGTTCTTAGTTCTTTGATGTGTTTTTAGTTGAATCTAATAGTCATATTCATCACCCAGTACTAAGTGTTGCTAATAACATTTTGGTGTATTTTCTTTCTGCTCTTTTGTATGTATTTTTTATAAAATAGGAGTAATTTTAATTAGTAAGAGTATTCTTGGCATTATTGGAGAAGAGCAAGTTGTCTTTTGTACAGATACTTGTTAAAAATAAAAAGAGGGTGAATTGTTGGAAAACAAGATGAGAAACGGCTCTGATTTCTACTGGGATTTTCCACAGATACGCTGTGATGATGCAGGGATCCTTGATAAATATTACGATTGACATGATTTGCAAGTCTTACCATGATTTGGAACATTTAAATGTGTGTGTGTGCGCACGTGAACCCACTTGCAAGAACATGATGTAAGCGCTTGGCATTGGCTTGTGGTTGCCCACAAGGCAATATATAACATAATGCAGTCACATTTCCTAAACAGACATGTTTTCTTTCAAGGTATTTTGATCACAACTATAGCCTCCAAGGGAGAATTGCAGAATTGGCCTGACCTCTTACCAAAACTCTGCAGCCTGTTGGATTCTGAAGATTACAACACTTGTGAGGTAAGGATTTTTGCTTCATACATAATTTGTCTTGTCATGTTGTGTATTAGTAATCTTGAGAAAAAAGAATTCCTCTGAAACAAAAAACATCAAAACTTAGAGACCTAAAGTTACCTTTTGTTTTAAGTCAGTGATCATTTACCTTGCTGTTTTCCATAAAGACCGTTAAGTTATGAAACCTCTTTACTATACTTCCTACAGAGAAAAATCTTCTGTTGTATTTTAGAGCTATTCTTGGGTGTGTATATGTATCATCAGCAAAGCTACTGTCAAGCTTAATCGGTTGTAGTATTTTTCAAAGGTGGACTTAATTAAATGTACTGAATTCCCAGACCATGGGTACATTTTCAGTGTCTCTAAGTTGTTTGGTGCCTCTTGTATGATACGTCTGAAGTATATCTAGTATTGTTTTAATTATAAATTATAGTCTCTTGTTGTTTGTCACTGATCAGGTCAGTAGCAATTTGGGGAGAGAAGAGGGAGTCTGTATGGATTTGTTTTCCTGTAATTTCTCACCCAATGAGGATCTTACCCATCTCTTTCATTAGCAGGTGAAAATGATGTCTTAAATGGAAATCATTTTAGATGTTTTGCCTCTTGAGGCAGTGACTTAATCTCCTCAAAAAAGAGCAAGGCTTGGAGGCAGGGCGGATATAAAAATAACCTAATGTAAAGGAATCAAGTGGTCTTTTTAACTTACCATTTATTGCCAGGTTGGCTTGGGGGAGAGAGGACCAGGGAGAGGAGAAGCTAGCAAAAAGGAGTCTTAAAAAGTCACTCTTCTCCCTCCTTAAAAGAGAAGGAAAAAAGCTTGCATTCTCACATACATGTTTTCTAGTAATGCCTTGGGAATACACTAAGATTATAGGAAAATAAAAATAATACTTAGCTGTAGGGTAACAGTTGATGAAAATTTAAATAGTGCTTTGGTATAAAGACAACAACATAAAGACCAAAATCTTAAGCAAGCACTTTGCAAGAATAAAAAGTTTAAACTGATTATCATGAAATCACGGAGCTGCTGTCATACAGTATTGAGTTAACTGTACTGTAGCGAATGAGCACCAAGGTGCTGCTGATAAGATTATAAACAGTAAACGAGGTGGTTGAGGTAACTAACAGGCTAGATGATCCATGCAGGAGCTCTCCAGATAAGCCGCTTGGTTGTAAAATGGTTGTAGGAAAATTGCCAGTTGAATACAATTTTTATCAGTGAATGATTTATATGTAAATAGTTATGATAATTAAGGTTTCTTTTGGTATTTCAAAAAGAAGTGATACAGTGGTTAGACTTATACATAAAAGTAGAGTTTACATTGTTTTAACAAATCAATATTTAATAAGAGAAAAATTAGTGTTGATTTAAAAATTGACAAGAATACTTCAAAAGTTGTTTTTTAATTAGATGACATTACTTACAATCCCTGCCAACCAGAATTCTAATTCTGAGTCATTTAATGCTAAAATTAAAATGTGCCATTATGTTTAAATTATGGTTTTAAATCAGTGGTATAATTTTTCTTAAAATTGATGATTAAATATATGGATTTCATGATGCAGATTTTATGTGGGCTGAGAACATTAATCCATACAAATTAGTTAATATTCCTCAATTTGCTTTTTAAATGGCTTCATTTTTAATTCTAATAATTGAAATGTCTTTTACAGGGAGCATTTGGCGCCCTTCAGAAAATTTGTGAAGATTCTGCTGAGATTTTAGATAGTGATGTTTTAGATCGTCCTCTCAACATCATGATTCCCAAATTTTTACAGTTCTTCAAGCACAGTAGTCCAAAAATAAGGTATCTATATAGCCAGTATTAAATTCACTTATAAATTCTGATACAAACCTGACCACTCCCTTACTTTGCATTACCTAGTACTTTTGTGATTGCATGTGTGCTCAGTCACTAAGTCACGTCCACCTCTTTGCGATCCCAAGGACTGTAGCCCACCAGGCTCCTCTGTCCATGGGATTCTCCAGGCAAGAATACTGGAGTGGGTTGCCATGCCCTCCTCCAGGGGATCTTCCCAACCCAGGGATCGAACCTACATCTCCTGCATTGCAGGTGGATTCTTTACCACTGAGCCACCTGGGAAGCCCTTTCGAAAGGAATGCATACCCATTGTTTTTTAATCTAAAATAGTTCTCATTATGTTCCCATCCAACATCCCACTCTTGAGAGTGAACATGTCCTTTCAGACACTTTTACACTTTCTTAAAATTATTATTCCACAACCTGCGTTTTTCACTTGACACAGAAAGAATGTGAAGTATATGTTAATACATAGAGAATTTTGACTCAGTCTTCTTAATGGTGTGTGTGTACAAATGGCTATACATACACCATAATATTTTTATGGAGGAATATTTAATTTCTTGCCAGTCTTCTGTAAATGGAAAAAAAACTTCAATGAACATATTTTAAATTTTGTTTCTAGGTCTCATGCTGTTGCATGTGTCAATCAGTTTATCATCAGTAGAACTCAAGCTCTGATGTTGCACATTGATTCCTTTATTGAGGTAAGATTCCTGCCCCCCCCCCCCCCACCTTACTTTTGAGAAGATTGGAAAATGTTAAATGCATATAGTTTTATTTTATAAATGTAATAAGTTATAATTATGAACTGGCAATATCTAAATTGCTTGTGATAGTATTAAAATTGGATACAGTTAAACTTTATAATTCTCATTAACTGGAAAAAAAAAAAACTACTTCTCATACTGAGTTTTTTACTTGTATAAACATTGTGATATATGTTTGTTTGATACCTTGATTATAAAAATTTCTGCTTCAATCTACTATTCAAATTGCATATGGAAATTAAGCCTCCAAGCTCATTTGTGATAGGAACATGAAGAGGTTGAATGAACTTACTTTGATAAAGAATCTGAAGTCTGGACTTCAGACTTTAGACTGGAAGGATAGTACTTTATTTTTTCCATTGGTTTTCAGTGTAAAATGAGAGGTTTGGGAGAAAAATTGGCGCATCTTAGTATTTCTGAAGTTACTTTTTTTAATAAAAGTGGAAAGACGACAGCTGTAGTTTTTTGGCCATTCAGCTCTAAGCAGTAGAGTTTCTTTTCAGAACTTCTGCTCAGTAACAGCAATTTTGAAAGGGTTATTAAAGTTCCTTAAGTATTTCACTTTTATTTTCATCATATGAAATTTAATTAAATAGTCTATTCCTTTTTAGCTGTTCTTTAAAAAAAAAAAAACAAAAGATCCTCCAGAGACCATACTGCTGGTATTCCTGTTGGGAAATTACCAGAAAGAGCTGAGGAGAAATTGTCTTTTTTTGCTTATCACTTAAATTGACAAACTTCTTTCTTAAACGACTGAGTGACTGAACTGAACTGAACCAATCAAGTGCAAATAGTAGCCATTAGAATCCTCGAGCCATTTGAAAACTGAAACAAAACTAGGCATCTTAAATGCATTTTCCTGAGTACCTACTGTGCTTGTGCTAATACTACATAAAGAAATGTTACGCTTCAAGGTGTTTCAGTCTGTTCAGGGTAGTGGACCACTTGTAGTACAGGCAGTAATAGAAGTCTGGAGAGTAAGACTGCCTGGGTTCAGATCCCAGCTCCACAGCTTAGTAGCTGTTAACCTTGGGCACCTCATTTAACTGGTATTTTCAGTTTTTAATAAAGCTAATAATAGACCTACTTTGTTGGATTGTTATAAAGGTATTTGCTAAAAATGGAATAGTGCCTGATGGAAAGTAAGCACTCCACATGCTAGCTACTGCTATTATTTTTAGAAGCAGTAGTAGTTTTTGTTGTAATTACAATAGTATTTCCACTCAGTAGTGTTCTTTCATAGCTCATTAAAGAGAACAATGGTGGACACACCAGCATCTTATACAGAGATGTAATTTAGAATAAAATTTTCTGAAAATAAAAACTCCACAGGACCATACTTAGCAAGTGGAACAAAAACATTTCCTGACATTTAAAATTATTTTCCATTAGTATTAAATACCATATTAACACTTCTTTGCTGCTTGATAATACAGTAAAGCTCACCTGGTTCTTCATCCTTTGCTTCGGTTGCCAGTGTTTTTATCTGGGGCTGAAGCCATGCCTCTGAGTCTGGTGGCACTGATAACGAGTGGTCAGCCGCCAAACTGTCCAGCCCTGTGACTCCATGGACTGTAGCACACCAGGGTTTCTGTCCTTCACTGTCTGCTGAAGTTTGTTCAAACTCATGTTCATTGAGTCAGTGATGCCGTCCAACCGTCTCAATTCTCTGTCACCCCTGCTTCTCATGCCCTCAGTCTTTCCCAGCATCAGGGTTTTTCCAGCGAGTTTTTTCACATCAGGTAGCCAAAGTATTGGAGCTTCAGCATTGGTCCTTCCAATGAATACTCAGAGTTGATTGATGAAAAGTGTATTGATCACTAATACATGGCTATAACATACCTTGATAAAGCTGGGTATTCATGTGTAAGACAGCATCAAATTTAATGAACAATTGTATAAAAGCAGCACCTGCTGGAAAAACAGTACTATTTCCGACTATGTAAAATTAAAAGTGCAACTACAGAGTTTTGAAAGCCTCAGAAATAGAGGCAGGATTTGGAGAAATTAAAGTTCTCAAAATGCAACATACTGTCACATTTGATATTTAAATTATTCTATTGTCTTACCCTTTCTTTGTAATTAGATTTCAGATTCATATGTTTGGAGACGTTTCTGTGGTCCTGGGAAGAGACAGTGGGACACATTGGATTTTACTTATTTTATTTTAGCTCTTTTTTTTGCTGCTTTCAATTTGTGTGTGTGTGTGTGTTTGTGTGTAAAGTAAAACCTCAGGAGTGAGATAGGGAAGGCTTACTGTTTTCTCTTCTTGAATCTCCACTTGAACCTCTTCAAGAGACAACTTCTAGTGAAGGCTTGTTGGTATAGTTAACTGAGCGTGGACTTACCCATACTTTTGTGAAAACCAAATTCAGGTCCCCCACTTGCTTGCAAGTTATATGATGTCTAATCTGCATTTCTCTCTCGGTCTATAAAATTGAGTAACAACATCTTGGAGTTGAGAACCATTCAGATTTTTTTTTTTTTTTTCACTTTTAGAGAAACTTGAGAACAGCATCAGATTGATTGCTACCTTTATTATTTTTTAATAGTTTGACTTAGTGAACAACAGTTGAGGGTTAGGTTGTTAGAAACTCTCAGTATATATGTCCCAATTGTTGATGCTCTCATAGAACATGCGCCTGTTAAGAATCAGTGTTGGTAGGAATACTCTATTGACAGTAATTTTGAAGGATAAATCAGATTGTATTTTAATAATTATCTTTATTTCTGGGTGAGCTGGATAAATGCTCCTCTGTCCTAATGACATGGTTTTATTCTCGCAAACTAAAAATTACTTCAGAACACAGCCGCTCATACTCTTGTTTAAAAGAATGGCTATAGATCATTTACTGAAATCATAATTTTTGGCAGTTAGCTTCCTGTGTTTGTCTTTATAATCTAATACTGTGGGCCAATTAATTCATAAGCCTTTATTTGTGCTATATCTTAGAGTTTCTTTAAATATTACCACCTTGAAGATAATATTATATATAAATCTTTCTAGTATATTGGAATATTTAACTAGAAGAAAATTTTTCTTGTGTGATAGAATCTCTTCGCCTTGGCTGGTGATGAAGAACCAGAGGTACGGAAAAATGTGTGCCGGGCACTTGTGATGTTGCTTGAAGTTCGGATGGATCGCCTGCTTCCTCACATGCATAATATAGTTGAGGTAATACAAGCAATTTAAAAACTTTCTCCTCCTCTTCCCCTCAGGGAAATTCTTGGGCACAAAACATACAGTGTGAAATCACTGTTTTCTTATTTGTCACATTTGGGCTATAAAAATTAATTATGATTGCCTTAAAATTATAAGTTATCATTATGGTGATTTTTCTTTCATGAGATTTAAGATGTTATAGAGAGGAAAGTAATTTACAGGAGTAGACAGCTTTTAACTGTAGTGTAACTAGGAAATATGTAGATGATTTGTATTTACTAGATACAACTTAGGCCAATAAAATTGTAGTAGATAAAAATTTGTTTTCTACACATAACTGCTAAGTAGATCTGATCAACTTTTGATTTATGGTAACAATGAGATTTCTAAGTCGAAAATATATAACCTTTATAGTGAGTTCTAGTAGACCATTTAGATTTTAAGAGATTCTCTTTCAGTTTTTATGTGATGAAAATAATTTTATGTAAGTACATTGATCACTGATCAGATCAGATCAGTCGCTCAGTCATGTCTGACTCTTTGCGACCCCATGAATTGCAGCACTCCAGGCCTCCCTGTCCATCACCAACTCCCGGAGTTCACTCAGACTCATGTCCACCGAGTCAGTGATGCCATCCAGCCATCTCATCCTCTGTCGTCCCCTTCTCCTCTTGCCCCCAATCCCTCCCAGCATCGGAGTCTTTCCCAGTGAGTCAACTCTTCGCATGAGGTGGCCAAAGTACTGGAGTTTCAGCTTTAGCATCATTCCTTCCAAAGAAATCCCAGGGCTGATCTCCTTCAGAATGGACTGGTTGGATCTCCTTGCAGTCCAAGGGACTCTCAAGAGTCTTCTCCAACACCACAGTTCAAAAGCATCAGTTCTTCGGCGCTCAGCCTTCTTCACAGTCCAACTCTCACATCCATACATGACCACAGGAAAAACCATAGCCTTGACTAGCCGGACCTTTGTTGGCAAAGTAATGTCTCTGCTTTTGAATATTCTATCTAGGTTGGTCATAACTTTCCTTCCAAGGAGTAAGCGTCTTTTAATTTCATGGCTGCAGTCACCATCTGCAGTGATTTTGGAGCCCAGAAAAATAAAGTCTGACACTGTTTCCCCATCTGTTTCCCATGAAGTGATGGGACCGGATGCCATGATCTTCATTTTCTGAATGTTGAGCTTTAAGCCAACTTTTTCATCAAGAGGCTTTTTAGTTCCGTTTCACTTTTCTGCCATAAGGGTGGTGTCATCTGCATATCTGAGGTTATTGATATTTCTCCCAGCAATCTTGATTCCAGCTTGTGTTTCTTCCAGTCCAGCGTTTCTCATAGTGTACTCTGCATATAAGTTAAATAAACAAGGTGACAATATACAGCCTTGACGTACTCCTTTTCCTATTTGGAACCAGTCTGTTGTTCCATGATCAGCCGTTATTAAAGTAAGGAATATGTAATAGCAACTTATTATTAGGACAGTGTAATTTATTGGGTAATACTCATTATTGCTAAAAGAGTCATGCCTAATTTTCATATTACTGGACATAGTTGTACTTGAAGGATGGCATTTCTAAGACCTGTTAGAGAAAGGATAGCATTCATGCTGTTCAGCAGTTCCTTTTCTAAAACATTAGGAAGAATAGATGTACTGATAAGGATATGTAGCAGCAAAATGGGAATAAATGACATTTTTGCTGATAAATCTGTTCTCTCTGAAGTGTTTAGAAGAATCAGGTGGCGTTGGTTGAAAATTTCGTTAGAGTTTGGAGTTAACCAGAAAATCAAGAAAAATGTTTTATCATTTGTCATGTCACACCTGGGGAACCTAATTTGTGCGGCTGCAATTCTTTCTTCAGCAGTGCTCAGCATTGTAGTAGGACATGGGAGGGGGTGACCTATCAGAGTGGTTGTGTGGCTGTATTTTGTAATACGAGATGTTTCATTCAGGAATTCATCACTTGACCCCAGTTTCAGCCCCTGGTACATTGGGAATTCATGCCTTTGATCTTTTGTTTTTACGTATAAGGTTTTTGTGGAGGGGTGGGGTTTGCCGAGCTGCACGGCTTGCAGGATCTTAGTTCAAACCCAAGGCCCCAGCAGAGAGAGCACTGCATCATAGCCACTGGGTCTCCAGGGGATTTCCTGGTTTGGGGATGTTTTTTTAAAGGAGGGTAGGTTTGGATAGATTTGGAGATCAGATAGATGTTCTTTCAACTAAGTGAATTTGGCTTGGTATGTTCAAAGGACATGATAAACCTATTTTGTTGGCAACTGAAAATTGCAGTTGACAAATGTGTCTACTTTCTTCAAAAAAAATCTTGTATAATATGTATATATCCTCTTAAATATTGGAAGTATTAATATATATATAGGTGACCCTTGAAAAACACAGGTTTTAACTGCATGGGTCCATTTGTAGACAGATTTTTTTTTTATACTAAATATGTACTACAGTACTACATAACCCAAGATTGGCTGAAACTGCAGATGAGGAACTGTATATGTGGAAGATGGGCTATATATGTGGATTATTTGACTGCTTGAAGGGTTGGCACCCCTACCCTTGGTTGGTTCAAGGTATAGTTGTAATTATAAGAGACAGCTTGGGTCGTTATATTATAAAAAGATTATCCATTTTATGAAAAGTTTAGTGGAGTTTATTTTGAGAAGCAGACAGACATGAATTGGACACTTTATATTAGGCAGCATTCTAAAATAGTAGTTCTTAAGTTTGGCTGCTTTTTAGAATTGATTAGGAGGCTTTTTAAAAAAAAAATCCAAACCCTAAATTGAGAACTACTGTCAAGGGTAAGGCCCATAGCAAAGGACTCTTAACTTGCTGAAATTGGATTAGGTTTAATTGTATGCTTTAAACCTATTAATACTAAGGCTCTTTTGTTTACAGTACATGCTACAGAGGACCCAAGATCAAGATGAAAATGTGGCTTTAGAAGCCTGCGAATTTTGGCTCACTTTGGCTGAGCAGCCAATATGCAAAGATGTACTCATAAGGCATCTTCCCAAGTAAGTATTTCTTAGCAGTGCTGTCTTGTTAACAGTGATGCCTCATTTTCGTATTTTTAGATTGCATACTTATGCCATCAGGTAGTGAAGTTCTGAAGAAGTTGAGCTTAATTTTACTGATGTATAAGTAAAGATGTTTATTTAAGAAGCAATTCCTTTTGTTTTCTAAACTACATGAGGGTGGTTTATGCTGTGAATTATAATTTACTTTGGATAATCCATGGCAGTTTTTTATAATCTTGTAATTTTGACTGTGGACTCTTTTCCCCCCTCCAAAGATCTTCTTACTAGTTGTGCTAAGAGTTTTTTGTTAACATATTGTAAGTCTATTTTTAACCCAATGAATGCTGTTAAGTCAGTTTTTTTAATACATTTTTCCAGTATTGAGATAAATTGAATTGATGTAAAACTATTATTTTTAGGTATATAGCAGTGGTTTATGAAATATATATGAAATCAATTAAAGTCAGTTACTTTTAAAAGTAGTGCTCACATTCTTTTGAAATTAAAATACAGGCTCATAAACTTAATTTTCTACATGAAAATTTAAACTCCATTGGATTTCCACCCCCTTAAGTAATCAGTTGTTCTTTTTGGTGTGTTGTCTTTTAATGTGTTTTTCTCTGTGTTAATACTGTATGCATGTGTGCATGTTCAGTCAACTCAGTGGACTGTAGCCAACCAGTCTCCCCTGTCCTTGGGATTTCCCAGGCAAGAATTCTGGAGTGGGTTGCCATTGCCTCCTCCAGGGGGTCTTCCCAACCCAGGGATTGAGTCCACATCTCCTGCATTGGCAGGTGGATCCTTTATCACTGAGCCTGAGCCACCTGAGATGCCCAGTACTGTGTACCAGATGTCATATATCAGTGTTTTGGAAAGAAAATAAGTTTGATAGTATGAATAAGGCATCTGTCTATAGTTCGTGCTTAAAATTTTGATTTACTGTTTTGTGGTCGGCTCTTGTCAGTTACTATAAGTTGTGCCCTTTCCTCCATGTCATTAGTCTAAACTTTGAAGTGCTGTCCCGTCACGGTGTTCTCCAGTTTATAATACACTAGCAGTGTCTCATCTTGTCACAACTTTTGCCATCCATTAATTACAGTTTTTCTAATCTTAGCCATCTAATACGCAAAAAAATAACCATTTGTTTTAATATGTTGTATTAGTGGAGTCACATTTTTTTCAGAAGTTCGTATACTCAGATGTTCTCATTTTCATGTAGTCAGTTCTTACCAAGAAAACAATTCCACCTATATTTTATTCTAGTCAATCTAGAATTTATTATCTAGAGTAAAGTATAAGGTATGATAAATGGATTGCCTCCACTCACCCCCCACCCCACCAGGAAATTTATTCTTCTTTCTAATTTGTGATGCCACTTTTATGATATGCTTGTTTCTTACTATTGGATCATATAGTTCTACGTCTTATAAAAAACAGACATTAATTCTTATAAAGCTGAAGAGATTTTATTAATGCAAACCTAATCTCTAACATTAGGAGATAAGAGCAGTTATAGATTGGTGGTCTCTTTCATTGCCCTAATAAAATCCAAATTTTTTTAAGCAACCAGTAACTTGGTAGCAGGCTAAAAGATCAGCAATTTTAGCTGATTTTTTGATGAGATGAGATCAAAATGAGATCTCTTATTTCACATAGAAAACATTAATGTAACAAAGAATAGGATTTATCTGTTTCTGGGCTATGTTGTGTGGTTTTTGTTGTTGTTTTTAGCCAGTAGTATGTTCTTTTGGTTATTGAGCATTTGTTATCTGGTAGAACAGGTCTTTTTTTCACCAGAATTATTTTGTTTTTTTTCCCCACCTTTATTCTTACACATAATACATTAATATCTCCTGGGGCTTATTGACGGATTGATCCATAGAAAACAATTAACCCAGTGCCTGGTATATACTTAGTGTGAAGTGAAGTCGCTCAGTTGTGTCCGAATCTTTTTGACCCCATGGACTGTAGCCCACCAGGCTCCTCCATCCATGAGATTCTCCAGGCAAGAGTACTGGAGTGGGTTGCCATTTCCTTCTCCTGGTATATACTTAAGTACTCAGTAAACATTCATTATTGGTATTAACATCATTGCCTTTCCATGATGTTGCACTAAAATTCTCTCTTGTTTTCTAAAACATGAGGCTACAGGAGAAAGCTAAAACAATTCTTTACTCAGTCACTCAGCTGTGTCTAACTCTTTTGCAACTCCGTGGACTGTAGCCCGCCAGGCTCCTCTGTCCATGGGATTCTCCAGGCAAGAATACTGGAGTGGGTTGCCATGCCCTCCTCCAGGGGATCTTCCCATCCCAGGGATCAAACTGCATCTCTTGCATTGGCAGGTGGATTCTTTACCACTGAGCCACCCAGGAAGCCTGAACCTTAGCTTACTCATCTAGGTTATAAAGAAGTTGCTTTATTAATAAGCCCACAGCATATGAGTATGAATTTCTTTTGCCTATTCATTCTTTTCCCATGCCACCCAGAACAATTAAAGATAGAATTTGGGAGCAGCAGGCTGAGGGCATTGTTAGGTGTTTCCAGAGCGTTCCCCTACCTTCTGTCCTCACTAGACTCATCTTAGTGTGCATGGCTGAACAGTGAGAAAACAAAGTATAAGAAACCTGTCAAAGATGAAAACCATCATAGCTGCAAGCGGAACTAAAGTTAGTATTCTGACCTTTACCTAACATGTTTTGATACATATTTTTTTTAGCTAGTCGTAAATATTTCAGTATATCTGAAATTCCATGTTTATAGACATCGTGATTCTCTTAAGAAATTAAAAATAAAATTTCTAAACTTTTACCAGACTATGATAACCTTGTCCATAGAACTCTTTCTTCCTTCTTGCATTATTTCTTTTGAATAAAATCCTTCAAATTTTCTGTTTTTATATTTTAAACACTATCATCTCTTTTATTAAGGAGAAGGCGATGGCAACAGACTCCAGTACTCTTGCCTGGAGAGTCCCATGGATGGGGGAGCCTGGTGGGCTGTAGTCCATGGGGTCGTGAAGAGTCGGACATGACTGAGCTACTTCCCTTTCCCCTTTCCCTTTCTCTTTTATTAAAAAGAATAGAAATACTGAATGTAGGCTCATTGTAAAAATATCAGCCATTTAGAAATAAAGTAGAAGATGGATATTGTCCCTTGTTAGCCTACTCACTCACCTCTGAAGATACCAGTTTATTGTGTAGCTTTCCTAGTTAGTCTGTGTATATAAGTAATTATATAGGTAATCTTGTTTTTTAAATAATTTTTTATTGGAGGTTAGTTGATTTATAATGTTCTATTAGCTTCAGATGTGCAGCAAAGTGAATCAGTTACACATGCACATATATCTACTCATTTTTAGGTTCTTTTCCCATATAGGCCATTACAGAATTTTAAGTAGAGTTTGCTGTGCTCTGCTTAGTCACCTGTTTTATATATTGTTGTCATACTCAGTCATGTTCAACTCTTTTGTGACCCCATGGACTGTAGCCCACCAGCCTCCTCTGTCCATGGGATTTCCCAGGCAAGAATACTAGAGTAGGTTGCCATTTCCTTCTCCAGGGGATCTTTCTGACCTAGGGATCAAACCTACAAGAGATACATCTCTTGTATCTCCTGAATTAGCAGGTGGATTCTTTACCACTGTGCCACATGGGAAACCCATTTTGTATAAACTGTATTTAATCAATCCCAATCTCCCAATTTATCTGCCCAACAGCCCCCCACCCCGCCCCCTGTTGTTGACCATAAGTTTGTTTTCTGCATCAGTGACTTTATTTCTGTTTTGTAAGTTCATTTGTACCTTTTTTTGTTCTTTCCACATATAAGCAATATATTTGTCTTTGTCTCTCTCTGACTTGACTTCACTCAGTATGACAATCTCTAGGACTGTCCATGTTGCTGCAAATGGCATTATTTTTGTTGTTTTTATGGTGAGCTTCTTTTCATGTGCTTCTTTTTGCCATCTATGTGTCTTTGGAGAAATGTCTGTTTGGATCTTCCACTTTTTGATTGGGTTGTGGGTTTTTTTTTTTCCTGAGCTGCATGAGCTATTTGTGTGTTTTAGAGATTAAGTCCTTGTTGTGTGCTTTGTTTGCAAATATTTCCTCCCATTCTGAGGGTTGTCTTTTCATTTTATTTATGGTTTCCTTTGCTGTACAGAAGCATTTTAAAGTTTAATTAGGTCCCATTTGTTTGTTTTTGTTATTTTCATTATTCTAAGAGGTAGATCAAAAAAGATCATGCTACAATTTATGTCAGAGTGTTCTACCTATGCTTTCCTCTATGAGTTTTATAGTGTCTGGTCTTAAATTTAGGTCTTTAATCCATTTTAAGTTTATTTTTGTGTATGGTGTTAGGGAGTGTTTAATTTCATTCTTTTACGTGTATAGCTGTCCACTTTTCCTGGCACCACTTATTGAAGACACTTTTCTCCATTGTATATTCTTGTCATCTTTGTCATGGATTAGGTGACCATAGGGAGAAGGCAATGTCACCCCACTCTAGTACTCTTGCCTGGAAAATCCCATAGACGGGGGAGCCTGGTGGGCTGCCGTCTATGGAGTCGCACAGAGTCGGACACGACTGAAGCGACTTAGCAGCAGCAGCAGCAGGTGACCATAGATACATTGGTTTATCTCTGGACTTACTGTCCTGTCTGACTGAAATATATTTGATTATGTGCCAGTACCATACTGTTTTGATTACTGTAGTATTGTAGTATAGTCTGAAGTCAGGGAGCCTGATTCCTCCAACTTTGTTTTCTTTCTCAAGATTGCTCTGGCTATTCAGGGTCTTTTGTGTTTTCATACAAATTGTGAGATTATTTGTTCTAGTTCTGTGGAAAATATTATTGGTAATTTGATAGGGATTGCAATGAATCTGTAGATAGCTTTAGGTGGTATAGTCATTTTGACAATAGTGATTCTTCTAATCAAAGAACATGGGATAACTCTCCGTCTGTGTCATTTTTTTCTTTCTTTCATCAGTATCTTATAGTTTTCTGAATACTGGTCTTTTGCATCCTTGAGTAGGTTTATTCTTAGGTATTATTCTTTTTGATGTAATGGTAAATGTGATTATTTCCTTAATTTCTCTTTCTGATCTTTTGTTGTTAGTATATAGGAATGCATCCTTTATTTCTTTTTCTTACCTGATTGCTGTGGATAGGAATCTCATTGTTTTTAATACAAATGGATATGAGCTTTTTATGTATTTTGCACGGGTGGTTTTTTGTTTTTCCAGTTTCACTGTCATTTGTTTCTTTGTTTATGACTGTGTGCATCCAAAAATAAGATCCTTACAGGATCTTAGTTCCCCAACCAGGGATTAAAACCCAGCCCCTACAGTGAAAATGCAGAGTTCTAACCACTGGACTGCTGGGAAATTCCCAGTTGTAACTTATTTTTAACCAGGCCCTTAGTGATGAACATTTAAATTGTTTCCATTGTTCTTAGTCTTGCATCATGGAACATGAGTCTTTACGAATTGGGAATGTTCCTTCGTGTATTTGGGATAAGTTCTTAGGGGAGAAATTGCAAAAAAAAAAGAAATTATTGTTTTTATTTTTAAGCACTCTTGGCAAGCTATCTTGTCCGGTCTAAAATTCCATCCAGTAGATTCTATGCATGAGTATGTAAAAGGCCTAAGATATACATTGGGAGTACTCATCATTGGAGAAGGACAGACATAGAATATGCTATAAGGCAGTATTAACAGTAGTGGTGGTATTATTAGTATTCATGAGATTGTTGAGACCTTGAGATCTTTAGATCTTTGATTCATGAATTTCTGTCTTTATAGGTTGATCCCTGTGTTAGTGAATGGCATGAAGTATTCAGATATAGATATTATCCTACTTAAGGTAAGGAAACTATTCCTTGATGAATAAGGATGTTTATTTTCACTGACTTACAGATGTTTGAATTTGACTAATAGGACATTTATTTAGAGTAGGCTCTATTTAAATAGGCTTTCTGTTATATAATATGCTATGGAGTTCAAAGATAGAAGCAAACAGTGAATTTGACTGGCAGTAGATTCTAGCTGAATTGAAACTAACTAGATGGTGACACTAGTAGAGTTAGAGTTAGCGTGAATTTCCTGTTAATTCTGACTGTTTGGGGTTCATTTTAAAATAATCTTAAATATGTTCTAAATTCGATTCAGATACTCTAGATTATACCAGATGTTGGGAAACTGTCTTATGTGGTTCAAAATCCCTGATAATCTAACATGGGTTATGTGATAGCCTATTCTCCCCTTCACAAAGAGCTATTTTCAACGCAGGGGCAAGCAGAAGATGTATACAGCTGACCCTTAACAATGGGATATTAGGGGCACTGACCTCCAGTGCAATCAAAAATCCCTGATTAACTTCACAGTTGGCCCTTCGTGTCCATGGTTCCATATCTGCAAATGCAACCAACCACAGATTATGTAGTTGTCTAATACTTCATTTAGAGAGAAATCTGCATCCTGTTTGAACTGGACATGCAGTTCACACCCATACTGTTCAAGCATCAACTGTATTTCAGAATCATGTGGCATGCTATCTGTGAATATTCTCATTCTTTTACCCATATACGTACTATTAGCTTATATGAATATAACCAGAATTTTCCTTTTAAAAAATACACAGGGTGATGTTGAAGAAGATGAAACAATTCCTGATAGTGAGCAAGATATAAGGCCACGGTTTCATCGATCAAGGACAGTGGCTCAGCAGCATGATGAAGATGGAATTGAAGAGGAGGAGGACGACGACGATGAAATTGATGATGATGACACGATTTCTGACTGGAATCTAAGTAAGTCATAGAGAAGCACAGTCGCCTGCTTGGATAACAGTTTAATTGGGAAGTAACACATCCTACAGTGCCCTCATACATAGTTCACTTAACCATACAAAAGAATACAATTTAGTGGTTTTCAGTGTATTCACAGAGTTGTGCAACCATCATCTCAGTAAATTTTGAAACATTTTTGTCACCCTAAGAGAAACTACATACTTAGTAGTCACTCCCATTTTCTGAACTCTAATGGACATTTTCTATAAGTGGAATTGTACAAAAAGTGGTCTTTGTGACTGATTCATCTGTTAATTAGCAGATGGACGTTTTGTTTCCCCTCTTTGGCTACTGTCCGTAGTGATGTTATGACCAGTTACATAAGGTTTAATATGTGGTCCTGAGTTTTCAGCTCTCTTGGGTATATACCCAGGAATAGGATTATTGGATCACATGGAAACTTTTATGTTCAATATTTTGAGGTACTGCCAGACTGTTTTTCACACTTACTTTGCCATTTGCTTTCCCCCAGCAGGGTCTTAGGGCTACAGGTTCTCCACGTTTGCCAATACTTTCTGGGTGTCTTCTTCTGGATGTGAAGTAATGGTCTTATTGTGGATTTGTTTTGTTTTGTTTCTTCCCAGTGGGTCTGTTCTTCATTTGCTTGTCATCATATTCCTTAAAAAGACTTTAATCTCACAGTGTCACTTCTCAAAGGGGGTGTATGTTTTGTTGGATACAAAATATATAGGAAATGTGTTTTGTTGGATGCAAAATGTATGTTTGATAACAAAGTACATACGAAATAGGAACACTGGCCGTGGCTTTTCCTGTTTTCCTAACTTATTTTTTTGTATGTCATAATTTGCATGAAGATTGGTTGATTATCATGCATATTTCTAAGATAATGTAAATCCCTTTTTCCTCCAGACTTCAAAATATGCTTTTTAAAATTTCTGTTTTCAATATTAGCGACAAATCCACATCATCTGTTCACCCTGTGTTGTGGGCCACACACTAATTAGATAACTCTGGGGAGAACCTCGACACCTGTGTTTCGGTTTTGCTTGGGTGCTGGTTTTTAAATCTTTACTTCTGTAGTTCACAGCACATTGGATGTTTTGGGCCACTAATTCTTTGTTGTGGGCTTGTCCTGCCCATTACAGGATTTTGAGCAGCATCCCTGATCTCTCACCAGTAGAAGGCAGTAGCGCAGGAGATCAGAGGGAGAACACACCTAAGACTGCGACAAGCAGCAGTGTCCTGAGATACTGCCAGATGGTCCCTGGGACACAAAGTCACCACCAGTTAAGAACCACTCTGTGATTCAGAAGACTGAGATTTCTAATAACTGATGGCACGGTTAAGGACGTGAATGATCATCCTGAACTGTGTCATTCATTTGGAATAATGCTGATTACTCCCATTTAGTTCCCTCTAAGTAACAGTTCCTTACAGTGACCAATGTGCCCAGCCCTAGGCCAAGGGCTTTGTATGCATATCACGTTTAATCTTTTCAACAGCCTTAGGAAGGTAAAGATACTGCAAAAAGAGAAACTTGCCCGAGGTTAGCATAGCTAGTTCTAGTGGCACAAGTAGTTCTGGAACCCATATGTTACAGAACAAGAAAACCCAAGGTCTTCATTACTATCACAAATTACTTCCCTTTGTATACCAACTGTAAGGGGGAGGATGAATTAAGATTTAATGTAGAGAACTGCAAAAGTAACAGTGTATGTTGCATTGGGGAGGGAGAGGGGACACTTCTTTTCACTCGTGTATGTTTTTCCATAAACACCTACAGGCTTACCTTAGTCTGTTACACTTTGCTTTCTTACACTTCATCAGTTCAGTCGCTCAGTGGTGTCCAACTCTTTGAGACCCCATGGACTGCAGCACGCCAGGCCTCCCTGTCCATCACCAGCTCCTGGAGTTTACTCAAACTCAAGTCCATCGAGTCGGTGATGCCATCCAACCATCTCATCCCCTGTCATCCCCTTCTCCCACCTTTAATCTTTCCCAGCGTCAGGGTCTTTTCAAATGAGTCAGTTCTTGGCATCAGGTGGCCAAAGTATTAGAGTGACAGCTTCAGCATCAGTCCTTCCAATGAATATTCAGGCCTGATCTCCTTTAGGATGGACTGGGTGGATCTTCTTGCAGTCCAAGGGACTCTCAAGAGTCTTCTCCAACACCACAGTTCAAAAGCATCAATTCTTCAGTGCTCAGCTTTCCTTATAGTCCGAATCTCACATCCATACATGACTACTGGAAAAACCATAGCTTTGACTAGATGGACTTTGTTGGCTAAGTAATGTCTTTGCTTTTTAATATGCTATCTTGATTGGTCATAACTTTTCTTCCTATGAGCAAGCATCTTTTAATTTCATGGCTACAGTCACCATCTGCAGTGATTTTGGAGCCCCAAAAAATAAAGTTTGTCACTGTTTCCACTGTTTCCCCAACTATTTGCCATGAATTGATGGAACCAGATACCATGATCTTAGTTTTCTGAATGTTGAGTTTTAAGCCAACTTTTTCACTCTCCTCTTTCACTTTTGTCAAGAGGCTCTTTAGTTCTTCACTTTCTGCCATTAGGGTGGTGTCATCTGCATATCTAAGGTTATTGATACTTCGAACCCAGCAATCTTGATTCCAGCTTGTGCTTCGTCCAGTCCAGCATTTTGCATGATGTGCTCTGCGTATAAGTTAAATAAGCAGGGTGACAATATACAGCCTTCATGTTCTCCTTTCCCGATTTGGAACCAGTCTGCTACAGTTTTTCTTATACTTCATAGATAATGCATTTTTTTATAAAGTGAAGTTTGTAGCAACCCTGCATTGATCAAGTCTGTTGGTGCCATTTTTCCAGTAGCGTTTGCTTGCCTTTGTATCTCTGTCACATTTGGGTAATTCTTGGAATAAGAATTCAAACTGTTTTGTTATTATATCTGTTATGACAGTGTGTCATCTGTGATCTTTGATGTTAACTGTTATAATTGTTTTGGGGCTCCATGAACCGTGCTCATAAGACGGAGGTCTGTATGTATGTTGTATGTGTTCAGACTGCTCTATCCATAAGCGATTCCCCATCTCTCCCCTTCTCCTTGGGCCTCCCTGTTCTCTGAGACACAACACTGTTGAAATTAGACCAGTTAATAACCTTTCATGTCCTCTTGAATGTTCAAGTGAAAGGAAGAGTTGCATATCTCTTACTTTAAATAAAAAGTTAGAAATGATTACACTTAGCAAGGAAGCAATGTTAAAACTGCAGATGATGGTTAGCATTTTTTTTAGGTATAAAGTGTGTATCAGTTAAGGTTTTTTCCGACATAAATAACACTATAACTTGAGCATAACTTTATATGTACTTGGAAACGAAAAGTTTGATTTGACTCACTTCATTGCAGTGGTCTAGAATTGAACCTGCAGTATTTGAGGTATGCCTGAATCTTCTTTTTTGGAGGAGAAGCTGATATTCCAGAAGTGAAATCAGATTGTGTGTACTTTGCTGATTCTTCTCTGCACATCATACAACTCATTCTGTATTAGTACTTAAAGATTTCATTTTGTTTCATGGCAGTGTAATATTTATATGAATGAAACTACCATACAGTTTAACTAAGATCCTTATTGATGAGTAAAGTGTTATTTCTGGCCAGTGTAACAGCTTTATTTAAAAAAAAAAAAAAAATTGGTAGTCATTTGCAAAATAAAAATTTTTATGATTAGTTTACTGATTCTTGGTCATAAAGTGTTTTGGTCAATAGAGTTTTTTTTTTCTTGTGATTACCTCCTATTTAATTGAATTCTTAAAAACTTTGTATAGGTAAAAATGTGTTACTTACAACAAATTTTATCTACGTATAGATAGATTTATAGTTATATAACTGAATGATAGAAGTTAATGTAATGTTTTTGAATTAAATATTTCCTTAGGAAAATGTTCTGCAGCCGCCCTAGATGTTCTTGCTAATGTATATCGTGATGAACTTTTGCCACATATTTTGCCCCTTTTGAAAGAATTACTTTTTCATCATGAATGGGTTGTTAAAGAATCAGGCATCTTGGTTTTAGGAGCAATTGCTGAAGGTAAGTCTGAGTCAAACTGAAACTGTCAAGTCCTCAGTAGGTGCTAATGTGACATGACTACTTTAATTAAGCAGAAACGAGACACATACTTTGTTTACTGACTTGTGTTCCTAGTAAGATAAGACTGTTGAGGTAGATAAGACTGTGATCCATATTAACCTTAAAAAGGATATTTGAGTCTAAGAGCCATCTTAGAATGAGTTTTCACTTTTGAGCTAGTTAATTACTACTAAACAACCATAGAGTGACTTAGAACCCCAGCCAGATATTTTGCAAGTGCTTTTGTTGTAATGAAGAGAACAGAATGAGAGGGTTCTGATCTCGGAAACATCCCTGTTGCTAGAAAAATAACTTCCATATGTAGGTGTAAGGAACGTAAGTCAAGTGTCACTGGCCCTAGAAAGAATTATTATTCTTTCCTAGCTGTAAATATCTATCTATAAGAAATTGATGCATTTTGCATAATTTCTGTAGCAGAAGTAAAATGAGCTTTCCTACCCCTACTGGGAAGATAGGGAAGCCTGGTGTGCTGCAGTCCATGGGGTCACAGAGTCAGACACGAGGGAGTGACTGAACGACAAACCCTACTAGAAGATACTTAAGAGCAGTTAGCTCTCATTTCAGTTATTTAAAAGTTTTGAAACAGATTATTAAATATACTTATTAGAATAGAAATAATTGAATATTTTTCATTGATGCATCTATCAGTTTAATATTCACCTGAAATAATTTTAACCAAATTTGAGCACTTCCTGAAATATTTGGGGTTTTTTTCCCTAGGTTGCATGCAAGGCATGATTCCATACCTACCTGAGCTCATTCCTCACCTTATTCAGTGCCTCTCTGATAAAAAGGCTCTTGTGCGTTCCATAACGTGCTGGACTCTTAGCCGCTATGCACACTGGGTAGTCAGCCAGCCCCCAGACACGTACCTGAAGCCATTAATGACAGAACTGCTAAAACGTATCCTGGATAGCAACAAGAGAGTACAAGAAGCTGCCTGCAGGTAAGACAAGTTCATAACAAGTTGTTCATGGTGAGAGAAGGGAGTGTGAAGATTTCAGGGCGAAACTTAATTTTCAAGCCTGTGATGAAATGTTGATATTAAACTATTAATGGGATTTTTTTTTTGTTATCCATATCTTCCAGCTGATGGTTTTGCAAATCCAAGTGAGACTCTTAACTAGAGATTTGTATTTGCTATTTTCTTCAATTTTTTTTTTTTTTTCTCACTGGCTATAACATTAGTGTTATCTTTCACCCTCATTCCCACAGATATTTGGAGTGGTTGTGGCAAGAGTCCTATTCTTGGAGAAATACAAAAGTTTGAGCAGGACTGACTTTTTTAGTCTACAGTCAGCTCCATAACTCCTCAGGAAGTCCTGTGGTGACGACCCATCTGCCACAGTGGTTCAACTCCAGTAACCACTCTTGTCAGTTGCATTTGGGGTTGTCTGTTCATCAGATCAGCGGTTTCATTACTATGAATATTTCAGTTTTCTGGAATAAATCTTCATGTTCTAAAAATGCTTGCCGTTTATGTTTATAGTTCTTAATTTTTCAAGTAGAATTGCTTCTACTGTTCACTTTGTTAATAAGGAAGAAATAGCTGCTAAAAGAGAGGAAAGTAAGTTTAAGTGTAGTTAGACTCTACCAGATTTGAAAGAGTTCTAATTCATAATGATATGAAAGAAAGTTAAACAAGGGAGCTTTGGTGATTAATAGCACCAAAATTTTTTTCAAGGGAAGGGAGGGTACACATTATATTTGGTTTCTGGTAGATGTTTCATTCAGCAAGGTTTTTTTTTTTTTTTTTTTTTTTTTTTTTTTTACTAATTGTTAGACATATATAAAATTTTGTGCGTACAGTCTCTGCCATCTTAAAATTTATAGGCTAGTAAGGTATATAATTTGTGGAAAGTGCCATGAAAGAAATATAGTTCAGTGTTAATGAACAAGACTTTAATTAACAAATGGCTTAAGCCTGTCATTTTAAGAAATTCCTGCCTGGCTAGGACAGAATACTATAACCTTAATTTCACAAATGAAGGGCCAGATACACCTTAAAGTCAAGAAAAATTTAGGTATAAGGTGAAGTAATTGCCCGAGACCCTAGAGCTTGTTCCTTTCTTGTGTATTTGTCCTAACAGATAAGCTACAAGTAAACAAATTTCTAATAACAAATGCATTGTGCATTCTTATGTATAGTGTAGGGCTTAGAGAAAAAATTTTAAACTTTACTGAGGAAAAATTGACAAACATAATTGCAATACTTAAAGTATACAACAATGATGATTTAATACAGATAACCGTGGTAGAACATTTACCAGGATTAACACAGGTAACTCTTTTTTGTGAGAATGCTGAAAATCTACTCAGCAACTTCTAAGGACTCAATACTGTATTAACTGTCATCACCATGCTGTGTATTAGATACTTTGGAATTTGTTCTTATAGTTGAAAATTTGTGGCTGCCAGCACCTCATTCCCTCTCCCTCTAAGAGAAGCATTTGAGAGACCATGATACTGCTGTGTTCTCAGACATCTCAAACACACTGTTAAAGCTGCTTCTATCTTTTTGTGGTGCTTGGTATGCAAGTGAAGGGTGAAGAGTTTTTTGGGTTTTTTTTTGTTTGTTTTTTATTGAACGATAATTGCTTTACAAAGTTTTGTTTTCTGTCAAACCTCAACATGAATCAGCCATAGGTATACACATCCCCTCCCTTTTGAACCTCCCTCCCATCTCCTGCCCCATCCCACCTGTCTAGGTTGATGCAGAGCCCCTATTTGAATTTCCTGAACCATACAGCAAATTCCCATTGGCTATCTATGTTACATATGGTAATGTAAGTTTTAATAGTTTTAATTCTGGTGTCATTAGTCTGGAACATCAGTAAAATGTAGACTCCCTGAGAAAGGGGACATTGTTTTGTTCGTTGCTATATTCACAGCCCTCAGACAGTAAATAAGTAGTAAACACCAAATAAATTGTTGAATGAACCAGCAGTTTTCGACTTTACCATTGTTTAAGCAGATACCCATAAGTGTCAATCTCTTTGAAATAAGTGGTAAGGAATGGGAAGGAAATGATAAAAATAAGTATCTGGTGTGGTGACGTAGGGAGATGTGCGTGTAAATAAGTGTTCTTTAAACTCTATACTTAATTTCTTGTCTCCGTTGTGAACTGTTTCTTTTCTACAACAGTAATCTCTCCCTTTTTAAATTATAGTGCCTTTGCTACCCTTGAAGAGGAGGCTTGTACAGAACTTGTTCCTTACCTTGCTTATATACTTGATACCTTGGTCTTTGCATTTAGTAAATACCAGCATAAGAACTTGCTCATTCTTTATGATGCCATAGGAACTTTAGCAGACTCAGTGGGACATCACTTAAACAAACCTGTAAGTATCTATGATGAACCATTATGAGAAGAATCAAATATAAAGCATAGTTATACTCAATATATATTTGAAAAATGTTTAGGGAGGTGTGAACACTTAGTGTTTTCTTCTTTAAGACTATAGGGCTGAAAAAGATTGCAAGTGTACTTTTAAATAATATTTTAAAAAAAGAAATACGTGCAGGGTGTGAAAATTAGAACAGTTTATCACATGAATATACCAACACCTTTTTGAGTGACAAAAGGAAAGGGGATAAAGGTTTTATACTCTGGATTTCAGAGTTAAGAATAGAAGAGATGGATGAATCTGTTTGTAAATGGGGTTTAATATTTGAATTTTAATATAGCTTGAAATCCCCTGCTGAAGAATAGACTTCATGTTTATGATTACACTGTTAAACATCTTAAGAAATAGTCTGTGTTTATAGGTTATGCTTAACACTTGGTGCAAGACACTTGTTTGTGGGTTTGCTTTGATGGTTGTTTTGATTTTGTTTGGTAGGGGGTTTCCTAATGTCTTAGGTTAGACTACTTGTAATGCTCCTGTTTACATGATGACTGTTTATTGATTTGATTGCAGGGATTCTTCTGTCTTAGAACATTTAAATGATTATGAATCTTTTTCTACAAATGTCTTTAATAAATTTATCTTGTCATTTATAACCTGCGGAACAGCAAGTCATATTACATGTCTCAGGTCATGGGACTAAAAAAATTCAAAGAATAAGTCTTAAAATTCTTTCTGTAAAAATTTTATACAATTACTCTAAATGGATTTTAGTTTTCATAGACTCGGTATGGACTTGTTTACATATGATAGTGGAGCTTTCTGTGTTTTTCATCATTGTAATTTAGGAATATATCCAGATGCTAATGCCTCCACTGATCCAGAAATGGAACATGTTAAAGGATGAAGATAAAGATCTCTTCCCTTTACTTGAGGTATGCTACTGACCGTGTGTATGTTTGTTAGTCACGCAGCTGCATCAGACTCTGCAACCCCATGGACTGTAGCCTGGCAGGCTCCTCTGTCCATGAAATTCCTCAGGCAAGGATATTAGAGTGGGTAGCCATTCCCTTCAGAGGTATACTAAGCTGGCAACATTTAATTAACCTGTTTTTCATCAAAAAAACACATGTTCAGACCTATGATGATTATATGTAATAAGTGTTAATTTACATTCTGAACCATTTCTGTTAAAATGCTGAATAAACACGCAACTCCATATAACTTGACCTGTATGCTCAGTCTCTTCCATCGTGTCCAACTCTGCCCCGCATGTAGGGTAGCCCACCAGGCACCTCTTACCTCTGCATGGGATTTTCCTGGCAAGAATGCTGGAGTGGGTTGCCATGTCCTCCTCCAGGGGATCTTCCCGATCCAGCCATTGAACCTTGTCTCTGCATTGCAGGGGGATTCTTCACTGCTGAGCCACCAGGGACAAACTATTGAATTTGTGTTTTCTAACCTGTTGTACTTGATAGTAAATTATCCTTGGAGATCTTTCCATATGAGTGTGTGTGTGTGTGTGTGTGTGTGTGTATATATGTCTGTTTCTACTTAACTGTATTTCTTTATGTAGATATACAGCCGTGTCATAATTGATATAGCTTAAATTCTTTAGTCTATTGTTTATGCATATATATACTCATATACATGTGAAGTAGCATTGACACCTTTTCTATATAGTTTGAAGTTTTGTTTTTCATGTATTTAAATACTTTTTTTAAACACCTCCCCCTGCCCCACCAAGCTTATATGCTATTCAAATAACTGAACACACACTCAAATGTGCCAACTTAAATCTGGATGAATTGATTTTGATAGAGCCAGATCAGTCATTCTAGTCTCCCCTGTTATTTCAGGGGTCACCACTTCTGCCTTGAATGGTCCCTACCCAACAAAGTAAAAACTTCTGTGACAAAGAGCAATGGCTAATTCTGGGCCCAACAGAATAAGAATAATAATTATAGCTAAATATATTTACTTCCAGGCAAGGCTCAGAATGTGCCCACATTCTGAGATCTACCCACATTATTGACCAAGATGGGAAGATAAATAAATCTCTCATATTTGAGGAGAAGAAATAGGAATACGTAATACTGAAATTTGTTCCTGAAAGATAGTGTTCATTATAGAAACCTTAAGTTTTTTTTCTGAGGAAACCTCCCTTGACCAGCTAGTAAACTTAGCAGCAACAACCGCATCCAAAAGAGAGGTGTGAAAAGATAAACTGCTATACTACAGAAGAGTAGAAATGACCAAGATTTTTATTGAGCACTCTTTCAAGCATTTATCATAATCTTAGTTATACCTGGAGGTGTTACATGCATCTGCTTTATCCTTCTAGTGCCTGTCTTCAGTCGCCACGGCCCTGCAGTCTGGCTTTCTTCCGTACTGTGAACCTGTGTACCAGCGCTGCGTGAACCTAGTGCAGAAAACTCTTGCACAAGCCATGGTATTTAAACAAGTTTTTATATCTCTCCCTTATTGGCATCAGAAACATTTTTCTAAGGATAGGCATAATGCATAAAAACTTTTTCAGTAATTGGTTTAAAGTAAGTTTTCAAAAAATTGTGTGTAATTTCAGCTGAACAATGCTCAACCGGATCAATATGAGGCTCCAGATAAAGATTTTATGATAGTGGCCCTTGATTTACTCAGTGGCCTGGCTGAAGGACTTGGAGGCAACATTGAACAGCTGGTAGCACGAAGTAACATTCTAACACTAATGTATCAGTGCATGCAGGTGAGATTTACTAAATTAAAACGAACAGAAACTTTTTTTTTTTTTAATTTTTAAACTTTACATAATTGCACTAGTTTTGCCAAATATCTAAATGAATCCGCCACAGGCATACATGTGTTCCCCATCCTGAACCCTCCTCCCTCCCCACACCATCCCTCTGGGTCGTCCCAGTGCACCAGCCCCAAGCATCCAGTATCGCGCATCGAACCTGGACTGGCAACTCGTTTCTTACATGATATTCTACATGTTTCAATGTCACTCGCCCAAATCTTCCCACCCTCTCCCTCTCCCACAGAGTCCATAAGACTGTTCTATACATCAGTGTCTCTTTTGCTATCTCGTACACCAGGTTATTCTCTGTGTCACATTGGGATTAATTTCTGCTTCTTTCTTTCAGGATAAAATGCCAGAGGTTCGACAGAGTTCCTTCGCCCTGCTAGGTGACCTGACAAAAGCTTGCTTTCAGCATGTTAAACCTTGTATAGGTATGAATATTTTCTATTGCTGTGATGTGGTTTTTAACATTATTTTTCATCAGCTGGTGGTTTTTATTATTAAACTGAAGTCATGTACTGGTTAAATCTACTCTGATTGAAGCAGGTGGTTTGGAAACCCCTATTCTCTTGTTTCCTTGAATTCACCATCATTTCAGCGGCTCGTTAGGTGTTCATGTTGCTGAAGAAAAGTTGGAAAAGTATTGCTTTAGAGTAAGGGACATACCCACCTGTGAACCTTGGTCCTATATGGTAGTTCATAGATACTTCTTAAATGGCCTCTTTCTTTTTGGTAGAGGTACCCAGAAATAATAATATAATCAGGTTTTCTCATGATAAATCAGCATAAACTGTAGGAAATTTCTGTTTTCTTAAAAGTAAATGAATTTTTTTTTTCCTGTTTTAGTGGCGTAGTGTTTGCTTAGCCTTTTGTGAAGATAATAAGCAGTTGCTTGAATAACGTAACCTGAATTGCTGTCAGACCCATAAATTAAATCAAATTTTGGTTAATTTTCTTCATTTGTATACCCCATCATTTAATCTTGTTTAAAATATTCATGTTAAAATTTTTTTTCATTTGATGATATAGTGTGCTTTGGGAGGCCCCCCTCCAGTTGTTTTTTTTTTTTTTAAGATGTAATTGGCATATATCAAGACTTGTGTGTGGATTGAGAACTTTTAAGATCTACTGTCTTAGCAACTTTCAAATAAACAATACAGTATTGTTAACTGTGAACTTCCCAGGTGGCTCAGTGGTAAAGAATTTACTTGCCAATGCAGAGGATGTAGGTAGGTAACACAGGTTCTATCCCTGGGTTGGGAAGATTCCCTGGAGAAGGAAATGGCAACCCACTCCAGTATTCTTTCCAGGAAAATCTCATAGACAGAAGAGCCTGGTGGCCATACGGTCCATGGGGTCACGAAGAGCTAGACATGACTGAGTGACTGAACACACACACACACACACGTAACTGTAGTCATACTATGATATACTACATCCCCCAGAACCGAACTTATTTTAGAACCAAAAGGTTGTATCTTTTGACCTTCACTCAATTGCCAGTTGTATTTTTCAGTAATGTGTTTCTGAACTTGAATAATAACATTAATTATGATGTATTAAAGTAAGGCATCAAGTTTAAGCCTACCTACTCTAAATGAAATTGTGGTGAATTATTGCTTTATGGAAAACCTTGTTCTGCAAATACTTTCCACCTGATTGAAGTTTTTGAGTTTAAATTTGTACGAAAAGATTTCTTTTTTTTTTTTTTTTTAAGACTTTATAGGTCAAGTACCTTCTTTAAGAGATACACAGTGTCTGGTTGTTCTCTGTTTTTAATGTTACAAACTGTGGATTATTTTCTAGGTTAGTTTTCTCAAGAGTAATTTGGAAATATCTGGAGACACTATTACACAGGGAAGGTGTTACTGGTGTCTGGTGGGTGGGGGTGAAGGATGTTTCTAAATATCCTGTAATGTGAGACAGCCCCCTACAATAGAATAATCTGACCCAGATTATCAGTATTGCCGAGACTGAGAAATTGTGAAATCAACTGGTTTATTAGGGATTAAAAAATGATATTCTAATTCTTCATACAGTAGAGAGAATACATATGTAGAGATATTTCCCATATCAATAAATTATTGCCCATAGGTGGCTCAGATGGTAAAGAATCTTCCTGTAATGCAGGAGACCCAGATTCAGTCCTCGTGTGGGGAAGATCCTCTGGAGAAGGGAGTGGCAACCTACTACAGCATTCTTGCCTGAAGAATCCTATGAACAGAGGAGTCTTGCAGGCTATAGTCCATAGGGTCGCAAAGATTTGAACATGACTGAGTGACTGACTTTGACAAATCATATAGAAGAGGCAGGATTATTGCTTGTTTCTTTATCTTTATTTACCAGTTTTGAAAGGAACAAATTGATTTCCAGCATCTTGCACAAGTCCTGTATTATATTTCAAAAGTTTAGTTTTTGTTCATGTTAGTTATTGGAGTGTCAGTATGAACTGACACTCCATTTTTCCTTTTAAATGGAAGATGATATTCAGAGACCACAATCTGACATTAGAGTAAACATTACTATAAAAACCAAAATCATTAATTTAAAAAATTCTTTGTGTGTGAAAAACCAGCTTTGAAGAAGTTCCTATTGTATCATATTTTCACTTTTAAAGTGAGATATTTAAAATAAAATTTTCTGTCTGATGCCAAGAGAAATTACTCTGACCAACTCTTTTTAATGATACTTAAAATGAAACCAAACTGGGGCTGCTGCTGCTAAGTCGCTTCAGTCGTGTCCAACTCTCTGCGACCCCATAGGCCGCTGCCCACCAGGCTCCGCCGTCCCTGGGATTCTCCAGGCAAGAACACTGGAGTGGGTTGCCATTTCCTTCTCCAATGCATGAAAGTGAAAAGTGAAAGTGAAGTCACTCAGTCGTGTCCGACTCCTCGCGACCCCATGGACTACAGCTCACCGGGCCCCTCCATCCATGGGATTTTCCAGGCAAGAGTACTGGAGTGGGTTGCCATTGCCTTCTCCCACAGCCAGACTGCCTGGGGTCAAATCCTAGCTTTGCTGCTTATTATAGGTGGTGCAGTTGGTAAAGAATCTGCCTGTAATGCAAAAAGTACTGGAGTGGGGTGCCATTGCCTTCTCCGAAACTGGGGCTACTTCACATGAAAGTTCAGTGGCCAGATATTTCCTCCTTCGTTTTCTTAAGATAATTATTGCCAACACTTTGTTTTTTTAAAGGTTATATTTTGCCTAGGTTTCAGTTTCCATCTGGTAGATGTCCTTTAAAGCACAAAACAAAAGCTTTTTTTTTTTTTCCTAGCTGATTTCATGCCAATATTGGGAACCAACCTCAATCCAGAATTCATTTCAGTCTGCAATAATGCCACATGGGCAATTGGAGAGATCTCCATTCAAATGGGTAAGATTCCCACCCTGCCCACCCCACCCCCGCCTCCCATTTACAAACATGAAAATTTTTAGATAACTTAATATTTTTGTAATTGCCTTTTTCTAATGAGCTTTACCTATGTAAATATATAACATCACAGTAAAGGGGGCAACTATTTTCCATTGATATTTTAACAATGAAACGTTTCTTTTTTTGTTTTCTCTCTCGGGGATGATCTAGGTATAGAGATGCAGCCTTACATTCCTATGGTGTTGCACCAGCTTGTAGAAATCATTAACAGACCCAACACACCAAAGACGTTGTTAGAGAATACAGGTACCATACGACTGAACTGTTAACGGTGGAGAGAAAACGATCTGCCTTGTCATTTTAAGTTGAGATGCGTAGAGAAACCAAAGCAAAGCTAGCTTTAGAAACCCAGCTTATTAATTAACGGGTGTTTGGGATTCTCAGTCATGAAATGAACTGTTTGAGCTTCATTCCATAGCCAGTTTCCAGAAACTTTCCAAAAAACACTTTTTTCCTCTGCTACAGTGTTTTAATACTCCCTAAAATGGACCCCAGCTCAGATAACTATATGAATTTTTCATTAATTCAGAGTAACTGCTAGCTGGGGAGAATTTTTTTTTAATATGTAAAAATGTAGCCCAAAATAGACTGTATTGTGGTAGTTAGTCTTAATAATGGCATATGTATTTTGTATTTTGTTGTATACTTTTCTTCAAATTGGGAACTTGAGCAGTATCTTGTGGGATTTTTATTCAGAAGGCTTGTTTCTCTTTTGCATTTATAGAGAGCATGTTTATATTAAAGAGTACCTTCCATACTATAGAACACATTGCAGGGTGATTTCTTCTTGCTCTGCCTTTTTGCTAATGATTTTTTAAAGTGTGAATTTTGTTTTCAATCAGGCATGTCTTTTTCTTTATATACTAAGACAGTTCCAGCAGTATAGTCATAGTCAATGAATACCTTACCAAAATACTGGACAAAGATTTAAATAAGTTTTTCTAAATAAATTTATCTTCAAAGGTATTTTAATTTTATGGTTTTTAATTGTAGAAAGTTTATTATATCCTAATGTGATTATTGGTATGGAAGGAAGTCTTTTAATTATGAAACAGTTATATGACTGTTTGGCTGTATGGGTACTGTTTGTATCTTAAAGTGAATTAGATTTTCCTGCTAAAAAGCTCAAAAACTTATGTGTAGGATGGTTATGAAATCTTGTCAGGTGTTTATCTCTTTAGAATGCAGTACCTATACATGACATTCAGATTTGAAACACTTGCCATTATAAAATTACTGTTGAACATTAAAAAACTTCTTATTTATTTTTAAATGTGAATGCATAACTGCAAATAAATGTTGAGTGTAATGTATATTAAAGTTTCTTGTGGGATATCAGCTGGTGAATTTGCTATATAGTTCCTTGAACAAATTGGCTTTATTTATAAGATTATATTCTAAGTATGAATCTACCCTAAGTAAATAAAGAGGTAGTTGATAATGCCTTTCAAGTTGATGGATTGAATTTGTACCATTAAGAAATACACTTGGGATTCACTGGATTATTCGTATCACAAGTGACTGCAGAAAATGTTTCTCTTATTCCTTACCCAAAGGAGGAGAGATTAATTATTAAAATTGTCTGTGGGTAATATCTGTAGATTTTAGCAACTTAATTATTAATACCATTGTCTTAATATTTCATAAAGTCAATTCCTTAGTGTTTGCAGTTACTTGCTTTTTTTCTAATTAGTATATCCTACACTGAACTTTCTCAATGGACCATCATCTGCTTTATCGCATGTTTCATTGGATTGTTCATACTTGCCTGTTTAATGAGAATGTTGCATAGTTTGTGTCTTTTGAACATAGGTTTTCTTTCTCTTGCTTCATATGAATCTGCTGGATTTTAGTATTATCTGTGTAGTTTGCTTCAAGTAATCCTTAAACATTTTTCTTTACCCCCCTCCCCACCCTTTTTTTATGAAAGGTTAACCTGTAAGTTTTTGAGAGAACACCATTAAAGCACCTCATGGTTTGTTTTCTGTTTGTATTTTTTTTCCCATTGTGTATAAATGTATTTATATGTATGTACCTTTGAACTGCACAATGCAGTTCTGAGTTGCACTTGTTTTAGCTCTTTGTAAGTTCAAGAACTTAACTGAATTTTGATGGTGAATTTATATTTGACTGAGTCCCACTTCAGATTTTTTAAAATAAAATATTAGCATGTAATCATGTTTTATTATCTATCATTTTGTGCTGTGCATTTCATATCAAGGACAGAATATTTGTTCCTTTGGTCCGCATATCACATGCCATTACAGTGGACTAAATTTTCCTTTTGTCAAATAGGACTTGAAATTAGAATTGTTACCATTAGAATTGTTTTTTTTGGAATGGGATTTTGACATAGCACAGCAATTGTCCAATCCATTTATTCAGTATGTACCATAACATCTAAAATTTGATCATTGATTTTGATGTCAGGCAAGAAATGGTCCACTGGCTTATTTTGGAAATGTTGGCAAACAAACCAAAAATATACCAAAATTTTGATTAAATTCCTAGATAATTGCAAAGAATAAAAATCACTTTTAAAAAGCAGTATGAAGAAGTGAGAAAGATTTTAACTTCTGAGAAGTATGTTTGAACAGACATTCAGAAATGTAATCATTTACATTTATTATTTCTTGGGAGGGGGGGCTAGATTTCATTATTAAACTCTGGAATTTTAACTGACTGTGAAGGAAGAATCTATAGCTATTTAATCCGCTCATCATTTTTATTAACTATCTTTTAACACTTGATTGAGCGAGAAAAGCAGTTCATCCTGGTTTTTGGTGTTCTCTCAATCTTTAAAGTTTTTTTAATTCCTTTTGTTTTTCTTTTTCCAAGAGTATGCCATATATGTTGCTGCCCCTTATTATAGGGGGTGGTAATAAACAGCACTGGTGAAATCTTATGTTTATTATCATACACAAATTCTGTTGGTTTCTGTTTCTGAGTTATTTGTTGTTTTTTCTTTATTTTTTCTCCTTCCCCCTCATTTGCTCATGTCTTGGTTGGCGTTTGGTGGTGTATAACCGTGATTGCGTTACCTTAGCAATAACAATTGGTCGTCTTGGTTACGTTTGTCCTCAAGAGGTGGCCCCCATGCTACAGCAGTTTATAAGACCCTGGTGTGTATTATTCAATCTTTTTTTTTTAATTCATTTTTCTTCACTCTTTCTTTCTCTTTCTATCTCACTTTTAGATATATTTTCAGTTGGTTACAAAAATCACAATCCTTAATCATTGCCAACCATGTGACTAATCTTGTCCTATCGGGTTTGTGAGGTTTTCAGTAGCATCGTCATGTATATTTATTTTATGTTGTGGCTAACGACTAATTGATGCATGGGATAAGATTGTCACATGCTTGCTGTGTTAAAAAGCTTGATTATACATAAAAAGCATTTAAATATCCACCAGTAAAATAAAGATGCATGCAAATTCTATAAATTTTAGGTTTCTGCATTATGTTTCCTTTTTAGAATTAATTTGAAAATTTGGATTGCATTAAGAAATACATGTTTAAATTTGTTATGTATAAAAATCTTATTTGCTTGTTAATGTAAAAATTAAACATCTACACCATAAGTTGTATAGTAATAGTTTCTATTGTGGCAGTATATCCTATGTTCTGCTTCTTTCAATTGACAGTCTTTCAAGTCATTTTTAGTAGTGTTTAATGGAATACAAGTCATAATACAGTTTTAAAAATTGATAATTTACTCTTGGCTCAAGCTAATTAATAGTGTAAATGGGAGATTAAAATCAGTTGTTATTACTTAGATGCAATCTGTTGGTAAGAATTGTGAATTTGAAGGTTTTCACTGTATTGAGACTAGATGGGCCTAACATAATATAGTATGAGAAGCTTAAGCTTTATGAAAATTCTTTGAATATAAACATTATCTCTACTCTGGTGCTTATTCCATTAAATACTGTCCATTAGAATTGTAGTTGAACTTACTTTTTACTTAAATGCTAAACTCAATTCTATAATTTAATAGGTGCACCTCTCTGAGAAACATAAGGGACAATGAGGAAAAGGATTCAGCATTTCGTGGGATTTGTACCATGATCAGTGTGAATCCCAGTGGAGTAATCCAAGTAAGATGTTCATAAGGTTTTAATTTTTAATGTTCTGAATTATTAAACTTTAAAGGAGGGGAGGTATTTTTAAACTATAATTATGAAAATAATTTTTACCTATTTTATATTTATGAAAATAATTTTATCTAAAAATTATCTATTTTTACTGAAGATACTGAAACGTGTTTTCAATGTATATTTCTTAATACCTTGAAATGATAATATCTATTTTTATTTTTTAAATCTTTTTTTCTGTTGTGGCTTATAATAATAACAGATTGGAAGAATAAAAGTTATATTCTTGACTTGAATTAAGCCAAAGTTTCTTTCATCCTTTGAGATCTCATTTATTTGTAAATGCTTCCTAAAACAGTGAATGTAAATTTCCTGAGTTTGAGGCTCTCTATACTTAAGAGAATGATTAAATAGGATACTCTTTCTCTTATTTAGTAAATAAAAGAGTACTGAGTCAACCATTATAACTGCTTTAACTTTGATTTATTATCCTTATTTTGTTTCCTATATTAGTTCAGATTGTATTTAGACATCTTTAGCATTTAAAGAATTATTTGGCAAGAGTACCAAACGTGAATCTGATCAAACGTCTGGATCCAACTTACACGTAAAATGTAAAGGAACATGTTGGTTGACACCAGATGTGTGAAATCAACGAAATACAGGCTGAGGGCTTTAGGTTAAATGCCCCACATTCCTCAACAGATAGAAATTGTAAGGAAAAGAAAGTGTATCAAGAAAACCTTTCACTTTTGAGAGATTGGTGCTTTGAACATTTTTTAATTGATGTGTAGAAAATAGGCACTGAACCATGTACACAAAATAGAACTGGAAAATAAAATCTTTCAGTTTCACTAGCGGCAAAATAACCTTCTGACATTGAGTTTCTTGGTTTTTTCCCAAAGCTTAGGAACTTTCTGTCACTTTAAATATGTTTTAGAGGTATCTGATAGGTAGTATATACCATATCAAGAAGGAGCATTTTCCTATAGGGATTTTTTGTTGTTGTTTTGCTTTTTGAATTAATGTTTAAGAACACGAAAGTAACACATGTGTAGTCATGAAATCACTACCAATTACAAATTTTGCATGATTATATAATTTAAATTTTTAACATCAGCTTTCAATATTGGGAAGACATAGGAATCATAATTTGAATAAACCATAGATTTTAGGCACATGCATTTTATTTGCCTAAATATGTGTTTTATGTATATATTTTGATATTAGTGAATTTTGGAGTTAATGAGGTTCTCTGAATTTAATAGTAAAATTTAAAGTAGTCTATATCTCACACCATCAGCAATATTTTGTATGTTGAACTGTTTCAGTAAGATAGTTGAAAATGGAAAATACTTAAGTGAAGTATTTCAAGTATATACCTATTATCTTGTTCTTTTAGTCAGAATAACCTGATTGTCTTTTAAATAACAGTCTAAGCATTGGGAGTTTTTTTGTTTGTCTGAGTGGAGTTGGATTAGTTGCTATTGGTAACTGCATAATTTTTGTTCTAACTTAATGGTCATTTCATTTACATTTCTGTCTGAAGATGGATCTTGAAACTTAGGCCTATTAATTTTCATATACTTTAAATAAAATTTATTTGATGTATATTTAACTAGCTTAAAATTCTCAGTGATTCAGAACTGTAAAATTACTGAATTTATAGAATTCTTTAATTCTATAAATGAAGGTTTTTTTGAACTGGTGCTTATTTGATGCTTTCAGTCTTTGCTGATGCTATACATTTACTAGACTGGGGTTTTGTTCTGTAATGTAAAATGAAATACAAGAAGGCACTAAATTCTAATATAAACTGTATGAGTTAGATATTCCTTGATAAGGTGGAGTCTTAAGGACAACCATTAAGAAATCACTTACAATTCCTTATCATAGTTGTTAATTTTTTTTTTTACCTAGGATTCTCTTGGTATATATTCTGAGGTTTACATATGTCTTTTGTAGTGCTTGACAAATATAGTATCAATATAAGATGTATTTCTTGCTTATTACAGGATTTTATATTTTTTTGTGATGCTGTTGCATCATGGATTAATCCAAAAGATGATCTGAGAGACATGTTCTGTAAGGTAACTAAAAAGTCTTTATGATGAATATCTTGTAACTCTTGCAGTCCTAGTTGGGAAATAAATTATGTTTTTATTTCATATGAGACTTAGACTCTTTGAGTCAGTTTTGGTAGACTATGTAAACTTTGTTTTGGTAAAGCAGTTGACTTTCTTGATATACAGTCATGACTTTGTTTCAATAGAGTACATACTTTTAAAATGTTTTCTCAAGCAGTACCACTGATTTGTGTAGACCCATTATCCCAGCTATACTAAATAAGTAGTTTGTTAGTTGCCCAGTTGTGTCCGACCCTTTGCAGCCTGTCCCCTTGCCAAGCTCGTCTGTCCATGGAATTCTTCAGGAATACTGGAGTGGGTTGCCATTCTCTTCTCCAGGGGATCTTCCCGACCCAGGGATCAAACCTCGGTCTCTTGCATTGCAGGCACATTCTTGAGCATCTGAGCCACCAGGGAGGCCCATGCAAAATAGGATGTATTTTCAAAAATGACTGACTAAGACTGAAGTATAATATGATCTGCTGAACAAAGTCAGTCTTAGTAGTCAAAGCAAGGACTAAACCTGTCTTTCAGTAATGCCCCCTTGGATTAATTCTAGTCACCCCTCAATAGTGAACTATATAGTTGCAACAATGAACCCAAAGCTTTGTATATTTTCAATTTGAAAATATGGCATAAAAATTTTAATTTCCCTTGGGTGGATTCTATACCTTTATGCTTGCTTTTCATTACTATTTTGGCAGAGTTGCTTAGAGTACTTCTTTTACTAGGACTCTTAACTGAATTCTAACCTCAAAGCAAAGTGTGCAGTATATCTATCCTATGAGGTGCTTTTGGGCAAGACATGGAATGATACAGATTTCAACAAAGTTTGAGAATACTTTAAAATGAGTAAAATTTTAGAATAATCAATAGTGTTTGATTTCAGAAGCTATGCAGATACGAGTTCCTCTTTTGTTATTGATTATTTAATGATTATTTACTTTTTGCAGATCCTTCATGGATTTAAAAATCAAGTTGGAGATGAAAATTGGAGGCGTTTCTCTGACCAGTTTCCGCTTCCCTTAAAAGAGCGTCTTGCAGCTTTTTATGGTGTTTAATCTCATATACTTAAGCTGCAGTCCCAAAATTAGGGGTAAGTTGTAAGAAATTTGGAATTTTTCAGGATGGAAAAACTTAAGTTAGGACTTCAATCTAGAACTACTGTGAATAGAATAAAAGCTGTTTGTTTTCCACAGAGGTTGAGTAGAAGAGTCTTACATTTGACTTAAAATTGACTTATGTGAAGTCTACAGATTTATTTATTTATTTATGAACCAGCAAAGCAAGATAAAATGCATGGTTCCACTTTGAATCCTCTTGGAAGGAAATCCAAGTTGGTACGCTAGTTAAATTTCAACCTGTTCTTTTCTTAATTTTTTAAAATATAGTCTTTTATATATTAAGAGCTTTCTGTGTTGTGAACTTTAGGGAAAACCCAAGTAGAACTAGAACTCAATGTAGTCTCAGTAAAAATAATTATTCAATATTTATTCTTAATATTTTATTGAGTCCCTACCTTGTGCCCAGCACTGTTGTTTTTTGTTTGTTTGTTTGTTTGTTGAAAGATTAGTTTTTGATTTGGGGTGGTAAAGAGGTAAGTCTACCTGGACTCTTGTTCTTTCAGTTTTTCTGACATAAGTCAAACTAACAATTTTAATTTTAAATACCAGAATTTTAAATTTTAAATTTAAATTTTAATTTTAAATTTAAAATACCAGAATTTTAAAATTCTGGTATTTTAGCCTTTGTTCCCTCATTAAGTTATTTTAAGGATTAAATACTGTGCTATATGTGGTGCCAGGAGTTAGTATATTGCCTGACACACTAAGTTGGCTCTTTTATAAATATTAGAAATATGGGTGATAATGTTTTAATTCAAGAAAAAACAGCTGCCATTGAGATCCATTGTACAAATAGGGATAAAGAAGTAGACTCATGTCATCCTACAAGCCATATTTCATCTGTTTAAAGTGCTGCACACGTCTCTTTGCCTGACATCACTTTCTGTATCTGATGCAAGAGACAGCTGAGAGCCGTAGGAGAAGGAGGCAACATGGCTTCACTGACCAGCGTGATCTTGGGCAGTTGTCCAGTTTTTCATGTGATTGTATTGTTACTTGATTAATTTTATGTTCCACTGGGCTTACAAAAGAAACAATTTTGTTGAAGTATAAAATTGTTTTGTTTTCTTACAGGTCCTTCAGTCTTGGAGACTATGAGGGAGCCTCTGCACCCAGGGAAAATGTTACCCTTTACAGGGGGGAAGGGTAAACCAGTAGGGAATACAGTACAATCCCAACCCTACTGGGAGGGGCGGGAGGGAGGTGTTGCCGTCACTGTATTAAGTCGATGTTGGGAAACGTTTTAACATCTGGAGCCTTTGTGGGTGGAAATCTATCTCCAATTACAACTCTGCACTGGATGTGAAGAAGCAAAAAAAAAAACAAACCTATCTACTCACAAAACAGTACATTCTGGAATATTATGGGGAATTGTACCAAAACAAGAACCATATAAATGATGCATAGGGATAAGAAAGAAGAAAAATCCTATAGCGCACAATAAAGGAAACCTAAGAATGGGGATTAGAAACAGTAAAGGGTTTTGGTTTTGTTTTTGTTTTTTTAATTTAAAAGGTTTTATAAAATTTCCCACATGATGGGGCCTTGTTTTTTGCATGCTGATAAAGAACTACACAAATGAAAGCTAATAGAGTTAAAATCAGCTTGCCTACCCATAGTAGAAGCAGGTTCTTGGAAGTTACAGTTTAAGGTACCCCAAAAAGTTGGAAATAAAACAAAACAAATTTAAACAATGAAGCACCCTGTGAAATGCCAAATGAGTCACTCCTTTTACCTTTGTGGGGTGGGCAGGGAGGGAGGAATAAATGGGGCTGGACATATCGAACTAAAGATTGACATCTTGATTTTTCATTAAGACATTAACGTAGTGGATATAATTTGATGGTTGTACATCATTAGATTTAATTTCTAGGCCAAGATATTGTTCTTTTTAAAGTGCAGTTTAAGGTTCAGGCATGCGTTCTGGCTCATAGTGATTGAAAGTACTTTAAATTAGTGGGAAAGTAGCATGCTTGCATCACATAGAGTGAGATTGGTATTCAGTTACCTCTGTTGCGCCAGTTTGTGTTGCAGTTTACCGATTCAATATAGCCCTGCATTTAAAATTCCTTTTTAAGATTTGTGAATTTTATTTTTATTAAGAATATAGATATAAAGTACTGTAGTTTACAGCTAGGCCTTGAAATAATCTTCTTAGGATCTGTTAGGAATAAGATTGGTATTGTATCGCGTGTAACCTGCACAATGTGGAAAGCTGATATACCTGTGCAAAATCTTTGCCTCTGTGCTGTCAGTGTGGTGTGCTTTCTGCATGGTTATATACTACTAGTGATTTTATCAAAACTTCTCTAAAACTTAAATTACATGGTAAAAGATCTGTAAGAGGCTGCATAAATGTTAGTTGGCACATAAAGACAATTGTAGAAGTTGAAGACATGATTGCTATATTTCAATGTTTATTCCCACTCAACATATTGCCTTCTAAGCTTTCTTTTTTTGTTCAAAGCATGATCTTAAAGATATGTTTAAGTTAATGGGTGTAATGCAGGGTTCCTACACTGTATTGGCGCATGTTGGTGGCCCTCAGTGCCCTAGACACATGCACACGGGGTGCAAGTAAAAAGCTACAGAGTGAAAGTGGGTTTGGATCCTCTTCATTTCATTTGTTTAGCTTTTCTGTTGTTTTTCTCTACTTACATGTATTCCTGTGAATAAATCCTTGTTAAGTTAACCCTTTACTTTTCCTTCCATGTGTATTTTCTTATATACTGTGAATGTGAAAACCTAACTGGTACACTTGATCTTGTGTCCATATGGAAGTGCAAGTCTTTATTAATTTGGATTGCCTGAACAGTGTATCCCATGATGATGAAGGAAAATGGAGAGATTTTTCTTTTTAACTCTGCTGGTCAGAGATGAAGCCACACCTTTCCATTTTTCAATGCTGCATATTTAATCTGCAACAGAAATGTTAAGCCATAACAGCCTTTTTATATTTTAGTTTGTCACCTTTGCATTGCAGAATAAATACTGAATAACCATTTTTGTAAGCAGTTGCTCCTCTTTGCATGGTTCTATTCCTCTAGAGGTGTTGAATGATACAGCCATTGCACTGAAGTTTGAGCTGTATGCGTGTGAATTTATAAATACTGTTTCAAAAAAATTCAAATGCATGGTAGCATGCAGAAAGGGTTTTGTTGTGTGTGTGTGTGTATGTATTTTTTTTAACATGTTCTTTCACCTTCCTTTCTCTACTTTGGCTTTGCAAATTTCAGTCTGTAGAGCCTGAAATTAAATCATATTTTTAGTGTCCAGTTGTTTTTAATCGTAAGTTGGATCCAAAGGGTATGTAGCATTTTGCTTTCTAGTACCATTGCCTCATTGGGAGCTCAAAATGTGCTTCCTAGTTAGTGTTTAAAAAGCTGATTAGGGTAGCTGTTTTATCCTCAACTTCTAGTGATCTGTAGTTCTCCAAAACTTTTTAATATGGGAGATATTTTAATATTCTGGAATAAATAGTGAAGATTTTAAATTGAGAGAAAAGACAAAATTCTCAAGAACTCTTTTAAAACATACAGTCTTCAATAAAGTTATCTGGATCTGTGATTGACAATTCTGTATTGACTGAAAAGCATTACTGTTACCTAATTGAGTAGAAAAATTAATTTCTAATTATATATGTAACAAGCCGTGCCCCTTTTTTGTAGTCCATGTGTTTTTAAATTAAAAGGAAATTTAATTTAAAAATACAACATATAAATAAATAGACTGCAACCTGAGATGGGGTTGGGTTTTGGGGTTCCCCCCCCCCTTGAGGTTATAGTTTCTTCCTAATTGTATTTCAGATACATAGTATAACATAGGAATTTGCAGAAGCCATTTAAGTTTAAGTTATCTTTTGAGGTAAGCTCTGATTTAGCATTTATTCTGATAAAACTTAATACATCATGGGATATATATATATATATAAAGCAACTTAATTCTTGTGGTGTAGTCTTAATAGTTTTGAATGTTGACTGAATGTCTATGAAATTGTGAGTTTGTCTTTGTTACATTCCAGTGTTTCTGCCTCTTGGCATGCTTAAAGCACGGCTTACTTCATCTGCTCCTTACACACTAAAGTGCTGTTAGTGTGCTCAACTACAGAAATAGCCGCTGCTAAGTGATGTAGATTTTCTACTTGAATATTTTTATGTTGTAGGAACCTCAGGAGGTCAGTGTTTACTGTTTTATATGCCTTCTTTTTCCTGTTTGAGCTTCTCTCTTTGAAGGATTCTAACAGAACAAAAGCTGCTGATCAACCTAAGTTGGAAACAGAAAGTGTATTTAATATAGTTTAAATGCATGTTTGCCAGTTCCATGTTACAGTCCATTAGTAAGTGAACTTAGTGCCACAGATATTCATTTATTCAGGAAAGAACTTTGCTTTTTGTATTGTCTAATCTCTTTAATAACTTCATACTGTGTAAAAAAAAAAAATCACACTTTTTTATATTTTTTGGTTGGTTATTTTCCAAATAATCAACATGTAAATAATCTTTAAGAGCCAGTTCTGATGCTTTACATTATTGCTACTTGATTTTGTGACGCAAGTTAGATTTCAGAAGAATAGATTTTAAAACACTTAACCAAGCCATTACATCTTAAAAACAAAATAAGTAGCATACATTTTGTAATTAACATATTGATAAACACTGTGATTTTTTTTGTTAAGACTTTTTCATTGATCTGAATTGCTTAAATTGCATATATTGTAAAATAGGATCAGATGTATATTTTAAAATAATCTCAACTGACTTTCCTCTATTGAAATGCTTTGTCTACTCAGTTATAAAATATTCAGATACAAGTTTTATCTCAGGTGAATACTCTTGTATCCTTCTTTCTTTGGTGACATATGCTTATAAAGGGTCATCATACTTAACATTCTTTGGTTTTGTTTTTTTAGTGTATTTCATGAAGAATCTTTCCATTTAGTCTGATTTTGTAATTCTTAGTCTAGCAGACCATGGCGGTATAAGTCCTTACTGGCGAGCCCTTTGGCATGCAGGCTTACCTTGAAAGGGAATTCAGTCTGGTTCTCCTTTTCTCCAAACTCTTTTTAAGATAGTAGAGTGGAAAATTTTCTGTCGTGTATTAAATTACCCTGCATATAGCTGAAATGCCAGAACTAAACTAATTATGTCTTAAATCTTTTAGTCTAAATTTAACTTAAATCCTTTGCCATAAAGAAAAAAGTAGGTTTGTTTGCTCCATATAGTTCATCTATATTATTCATATTGAATGTATTAACAGATAACGGTGCAAAAACATTCTTCCCAAGAGAAGAGTGTATCATGCATAACTGCAATTTAAATCCTTTCTTTAGTAGCCCTTTAAACTACACACAGCTTTGCTTATTGAATTATTTTTGCAAATAATACAAGGGGGAAAACACTTAACTGTCACTACTAGTACTGTTACTGCAATGTAGGCATTGAAATCTTGATGCAAACTATGGTCTTCAGGTTAAGGGCCTAAAATAATCTAGAATAAAAGTCAGATCAATAAAGAACTGTTTAACAATATTATCTAGTAATACCATGCAAATGCATTATATTAGTACTTAGTCATACTGTATTAGAGATGTTTCTAATGTCTCTTAAAAATTGTTTTATTTAAAATTTTCTCACTTGTACACTTTGCAGGTGACTTGTGACTAATTTTTTCAGTCTTACATAGATCTTCCCCCATTAGTATTATATATGAGGGATTCTTTATCTTTATGCCTAATTATTATGCTTATTAATTTTAAGATACACATGTTTATTGTGATTTGTATCCCAGAATGTATTGTTTTTATTTTTTTTTAGTGTGTGCATGATTTTGAGGGAAGTTAAAGTGGTGATTGTTTTTTTCACCTCTTGTACATTTTAAAATCAAACCAAATCTATTTGCCAAGCATTATATCACTAACTAAGAAGATAGGATTTTTCCCTTTTATTACTATTTTTGTTCATCTACCGTAGAATCCCCTTAAAGATGGCTTGGTATGTTTCACAATTAGCTATTTTGCAAGTCCAGTTATCTTCTAAAAGCTTACTATGATATGGTTAGCCTATAAGGCAGTGTTGATTTCCTTCCCAATACCAGCCTCATAAAGGGGTCCTGCTGTTCTTTCCCCATATTGCCTCATTGTTCCTCTGTGGATATATAACCAAATTAAGATTGGATGAGTTTTATGGAGATAATAATAAGACAATACTGTATAAGTAATTTTGCTTAATAGATTATCATCTGTGAGAAGATGTTTAAACGTGGTTAATGACTTCATATTATAAAAGTTTTACACTTAATATTCATGTTAATATTGGGTGCAATAATTTAGTAGTTATAGCTTTAGTTATAAATAACTGGATCTTTCTGCTGACAACTTAGGTTGTATGAGTTACGCTTAAAAGCTTTAAATCTGATGTTTCTTGTACCTGCCACACTATGTTAGAATGTGTCCTTCAAACATATCCTCCTGCAACTTCTCAAACTGTACTAAATTGATATTTCTTGAAGTCAAACTCTGTGCTAACAGATCTTCATTTTAAATAGAATACGGTTTTAATTTTTGATAAGCTGCTGAATTTTAAAGAGAGTTTTTTGGGGCCACCAAATATTTTGGATCATGCAGAGAATATATATTGTACTGTAGTAATTTTGTATTTACATTTGTATGATGTGACATAATAGATGTGAATGTTAATCACTGCTTGACTATGTTAATAAAGTTGTTTAACTATAGATGTTTCACTCTGATTTTTAATGACAGGAAACAAGCTTTCTTCCCCCACTCCTCCCCCCATTTTGGGTCCAGATAGGTCTTGTGTTCCTTGGTTTTTGTTTTGAGGGGCCTGTTTTTTAGCTTACACTTCAGTACACTCTTGTTTGACACCATGTATTTTTTAAAATTGAGTATTAGTTGTATAGTGTAGTTAAAAAAAAAACCTATTTTCCCTACATTTAACTTCTGTTATTGATGTATTTCTACAGAGTTGATTCTAGGTTCAGCTTCCAGTGGGGGAGGAAGAAAAGATGATGCTCTACAAAAAAAAGAAATTAAACTAAGTGAAGTCGTGAATAAAACATTGAAAAGGATAGATTGCATGAATGTGTGTGAATGTGTGGCCTATTTAGGCTTTCTGGTCATCCTCCAGAAAAGATAAAAGACTTGTAATTTTGGAAATTAATATTTACAAAAGCAGTAGTTTCCTCTTAAGGTTGTGACTTGTTATTACAGTTGCATGTTATTAATTTAAAATATAATTATTTAAAAGGAAATGTGTACATAACTGTCAAGTGGTTTTTTTTTTTTTTTTTTAGAGCAAGCAAAGTGCCTGAGGTTAGATTAGTGCAACCTAGAAAATTTAAGAGAAATGGGACTCCCAAGTCCCATTTTTTTTTTTTTTTTTTTTCCCTTTTGTTACCTGTGCATGGAAACATTGAGATACCTTACTTGTGTTGGAGAAGAGTGGGAGGGAATGACATCTGGCTATCACGCTGTTCTAAAACATCAAGAAAGATTCCAGGACTTAGGTTGTGGAAGAAGATAAAACCAGCCTCATCCTTAAGTTTTTCATCATTCTGATTTGCTGCTAAGGTCTTAAAATGTGCCTGAATCTAAAAATCTTTTGTAAATCTTTAACATTGTAATGAAACTAAAGTACAACTTTTAAGATGTTTTCACTTTATACTTACTGTTACAGATGGGTGTTTGTTACCTTTCAATGAGTTACCACCCTAACTCTGGTTATTTGCATTACATGTGGTTCTTGAGGAATGATTCGAAAAGTAGCAGGTGGCCCTCACAGCTCTGAGGTTGGACTCCCTTACTGCTCTGGTGAACGCGGAAGCTGCCGTCTTGTCCTTAACCTCAGAGTCTTGTGCTCACCTGATGTAGAAGAACCTGTTGAATCATCCTCGTAGATCTCCAGTGTTCAACACAATTTACAAATCACAGTTTAGAAATTCAACCCAATTTCTAAATCATTGGGAAAAGTAATCCCAGAAAATTGTTATACTAAGAACCTTTGAGATTTTGTGTCAGTTATTAGTGTAATTCATTTCTATGCATATTACAGCCATTTTGTTCTGACAATTGAAATTTTATACTAAGTATTCCTTTTCAAGTTTATGTGACCTTTTGATGAACTTCATTAAACAGTTTTAAGAAAAACTGAACAGTTTTAAATGAATTTCATACAACTGCCCCCCAGTGATAACAATGACTTGATCTTTGTGTGCACATATGAATAATAAAACTTGCCTGTTAATATGCATGGTAGCTATATCATCTTCTATAAATAATTTACACAACCTTCTTATTGTTGGACATTTCAGAAGTTATTTCTCATTTTTCACTCCTGGAGATAGATGAATGCCCCTATACTTAAATGCCCACATCTGCAGCAATTTTTCTGGAATTACATGTCACAGGAGGTCTCTTTCATAGAAACTTGTACTAGTTTTCACACTCAGCAACTTCAGTGAGTGTTACCATCTGTGCTGTAAATTCTGATTTAAATAGCATGATTTTATAATTTTGTTTTTAGGAAATCTTACATATAAGGTCATTTTCACATTACATACTTAAATATCTGAGCCTTATGTTAACAGGCAGTCTTACAGAGCTTACATTCTGTTACAGCAAGGTGGATAAGTAACTGTTCAGTCGCTCAGTCGTGTCCAACTGTGACCTGCAGCATGCCAGGCCTCCCTGTCTATCACCAACTTCCGGAACTTACTCAAACTCCTGTCCATCAAGTCGGTGATGCTGTCCAAACATCTCATCTGTCGTCCCCTTCTCCTGCCTTCAATCTTTCCCAGCATCAGGGTCTTTTCAAATGAGTCAGTGTTACCTGGTGGCAGGTACCAATGAAATGGAAAGTGATGGTGGAGATGTTTTCAATGAGGTAAGTGAACAGAGGAAAGTCTGAAGGGGGTCATTTCAGCAAAAACTTGGAGTAAAACTATAGCTGTCTGGGGGCAACTCTGAGGTTTGAAGGATGTGGGACCCCTTTCAGGGCCCAAAAGGGGGCTTTTAGACATCTAACATTCAGAAATGAATTGTCCTTGGAGACACATGTGATGACTAAGAGACTTTATTGGGAAGGGGTACTTGGGCAGAGAGCAGCAGGTAAGGGAACCCAGGAGGACTGCTCTGCCATGTGGCTCACAGTCTCAAGTTTTATGGTGGTGAGATTAGTTTCCAGATTTGCCTGGCCAATCACACTGACTCAGGGTCCTAACTAGTGGCATGTGCATTGCCCAGCCGAGAAGGATTCTGGGACGTTGGTAAGAACGTGACATCTCCTTTTGACCTTTTCTGAATTCTTCGGTTAGTGGTGGCTTATTAGTTCCATGTTCCTTACCAGGACCTCCTGTTGTAAAATAACGTATGCAAATGGTTACTATGGTGCCTGGTCAGGGTGGGCAGTTTCAGTCAAGTGTTTCCCCTAACAAAAGTAACAGTAAGGACAAATGTCATGAGACAGTAAAATGTTTGGTGTGTTGGTTTTGCCCTTGAGTAAAATTAAAGGAGCATTGTAGGGTAAGGATGAGCTTTGGTGGTGGCTCAGATGGCAAAGAATCTGCCTGCAATGCAGGAGACCCAGGTTTGATGCTGGGGTCGGGAAGATCCCCTGGAGAAGGAAATGGCAACCCACTCTAGTATTCTTGCTTTGAGAATTCCATGGACAGAGGAGCCTAGAAGGCTATAGTCCATAGGGTCACAAAGAGTCAAACACGGCTGAGTGACTAAGATTTCAGGCTAAGGATTCATGATTTGCAATCATCCTAGAAATGGGTTTGAGAAAAGAAACCAAGGATGGCTCTTACGGTTTTGGGGTTGACCTGAGCAGCTAGAGGGATGAAATGTGAACTGAAATATGGAATATCTTAACATTTGGTTTGAGCCATCTATAAAGAGAAGTGGAGTAGGTAGGTGGAGTTCAGGGGAGATAATGTGGCTATAGACAGAAAATTGAAAGTGTGTAAATGTGCTTTAAACCATGAGGTTGAATTAACATCATCTGAGAACAGGAAAAAGGGAAGATGGGAGCACTGAACATGAAACTCCCAACAATGAAGTCTGAAGGCTTCAGTAAAGAAAACAAGAGAAGCCTGATGTTCTGATGTATAGAACAAGACAATTTGTATTTAGCAACATGGAGGGCATTTGTTTTGGCAGATTTTTTTTATGGCTGTAGAAGAATCAGAATGAGGGCTGTTTTCCCTCCCTCCAGAAGACCATAGGCTTCCTTTTTCCTCAAGACCATGTGAAGTAGCTTTGTTGTTTTCTAAAAACTGGATCATTTAAGAAATGTGGAAGCTTTTGAAGCGTGAACAGGCAAGAGTTGATAGATAACTCCCCTAAATGACTACCAGCATGCAGTGTTTAAATTTGAAAGTTAAAACATCCCCAAAGACTAACAACAGTTTTTGTTTGTTACTAGACAAGGTTATTTTAGAATTTAAATGAAAAAGTCAGAGAAGCCAGAAAAATTGTAAAAAAACAGGTAATGAGGATGGGACAGTCCCAAACAGGTGTGTGTGTTTGTTTTAATTATGGCTACAGGAATGAAACTGATTCATGTATAGGCAGCTTAAAAGAACGAAGACCAGAAATACCTAAATGCTTCACATGAAACTCAGATATGGCGCTTAAGTGGGGGGGGGGGGGGGGGGGGGGGAAGGGTTATTTGACAAGTGCTGGAAAACCGGGTAGGCATTTGTTAAAAAAAAAAAAAAAGTTAGATTCCTACTTCAACCTCATACTAAAAATTCTTGTTCTTTAGTCTCTTGTGTCTGACTCTGCGACCCCATGGACTGTAGCCCTCCAGCCTCTCTGTCCGTGGGATTTCCCAGGCAGGGATACTGAAGTGGGTTGCCATTTCCTTCTCCAGGGGCTCTTCCTGACCCAGGGATCAAACCCATGTCTCCTGCACTGGCAGGTGGATTCTTTACCTCTGAGCCACCCCAGGGAAGCCACCAAATGCAGCTCCTTTTACAGAAAATGATTAATTTTCTTAAATTATAAAGAGTTCCTACAAGTCAGAAAACAATAGAAAATATGCCAAGAATATTGAGTTCACAGAAAATTTAACCTTAGATTGCTTTCTCATTGACTAGAGTCAGAAAAGGCTTCACAACACACCTAGGGAACATGGTAACAGGAATTCATACATTGCTCAGTTCAGTCGCTCAGTCGTGTCCGACTCTGTGACCCCATGGACTGCAGCACACCAGGCCTCCCTGTCCATCACCAACTCCCAGAGCTTGCTCAAACTCCTGCCCATTGAGTCGGTGATGTCATCCAAACATCTTATCCTCTGTCATCCCCTTCTCCTGCCTTTGATCTTTCCCAGCATCAGAGTCTTTCCTAATGAGTCAGCTCTTCGCATCAGGTGGCCAAATTATTGGAGCTTCAGCTTCAGCATCAGTCCTTCCAGTGAATATTCAGGACTGATTTCCCATAGGATGGACTGGTTGGATCTCCTTGCAGTCCAAGGGACTCTCAAGAGTCTTCTCCAACACCACAGTTCAGAAGCATCAATTCTTCAGTACTCAGATTTCTTTAGAGTCCAACTCTCACATCCATACATGACTACTGGAAAAACCATAGCTTTGACTAGACGGACCTTTGTTGGCTATCTAGGTTGGCCATAGCTTTTCTTCCAAGGAGCAAGTGTCTTTTAATTTCATGAATGCAGTCACCATCTGCAGTGATTTTGGAGCCCTAAAAAGTAAAGTCTGTCACTGTTTCCATTCTTTCCCCATCTATTTGCTGTGAAGTGATGGGACCAGATGCCATAAACTTAGTTTTCTGAATATTGAGTTTTAAGCCAACTTTTTCACTCTTCTCTTTCACTTTCAACAAAAGCCTCTCTAGTTCTTCATTTTCTGCCATGAGGGTGGTGTCATCTGCATATCTGGGGTTATTGATATTTCTCCCAACAATCTTAATTCCAGCTTGTGCTTCATCCAGCCCAGCATTTTGCATGATGTACTCTGCTAGCAGGAATGTAAATCAGTATAATATGAAGGACAATTTAAAAGCATCAAAATTATAAATACATTCTTTGACCTACAAATGATCCCCTAAATACTTAACCGATATGATAGCTCATAAACTAATGAAGATACTACATATCCTTTAATAGCCACTAAATTCACAAAAATTGAAAATACTAATTGTTAATAATGATGCATGATAGAGGAACAGGAACTTTTACAACACTGATTTAGTATAACTATTTTGGAAACTAATTGGCCATTACTCAGTAAAGTTGAGCACTTGTATATTTTGACTAAGCCATTATAATACCAGCTGTATACCTTGAAACAACTTCATGTGTGTGCCAGAAAACACACAAGACTCTGTACTGGCATTGTAATAACAGAATAAACAGGAGCAATCCAAATGTCCCACAGGATGGATGAATTCTTAAAAGAGTTCTGATCAAAAGAAGCCAGTTTCAGTAAAATACCTATAGAAAACCATTTATATTAATATAAAATTCAGAAACAGGCAAAACTGCATAGAGATGCAATTAAGTGTGTAAATAAAGAACACTACATCTTGGAAAAAGAGCTGAGGGTGGCAATCATGAGGATTTTGGGCGGTGGGTACATTTTATTCTTTAAATGGTGCATGAATGTATACTCATGTATATTTAATACATAACTTTATATAGTACCAGAGAAGACTTACCTAGTACCACACATACTCCCTCAAATTCATCTTTTATAATAAAATCAGACAAGTTTATGGTAAGGGTATAGATGTGTTAGCTTAAGTTCATTTCAGTCCAACATACTTAGGGACTAAATCTCCATGAGAGCTTTTGTTGTTAAATGTCTAAGATATCCAATGCTTCCTACAAGGCCAAGTCTATACATATCTAGATTTACCTTCTGGAATCTTTATTGATAAACTTCTCTACATACTTTGTTTTTATATTTTCACTTTGGCATTACATTTTCTCAAACAGAAAAGTTTATATAAGATGTCTGATTAACACGTATTTCCTTATCACAACTTAGACTTTGAAATATTTAACTTGTGTTCAAAGACGCACTCTTTTTTTCCTTGGCCACACTGTATGGCTTGCAGAATCTTAGTTCCCTGATCAAGGACTGAAACTGGGCCCTTAGCAGTGAAAGTGCAAAGTCCTAACCCCTTGGACAGCCAGGGAATTCCCCAAAGGCCCTCTCTTTATAGGCAGAAAGGAAGGAATTGATACTTAGGTTGAGCTAGTGGTAAAGAACCCGCCTGCCAGTGCAGGAGAATAAGAGACTCAAGTTTGATCTCTGGGTGGGAAGATCCCCTGGAGGAGGGCATGGCTACCCACTGCAGTATTCTTGCCTGGAGAATCCCATGGACAGAGGAGCCTGGCAGGTTACAGTCTGTAGGGCTGCAAAGAGTTGAACACAACTGAAGCGACTTAGCACGCACACAGGTTTTTCTTCCATGTCTGCTAGGATTTTACAAGCATTGCTGTTTTGTTAAGCCTCATCATTTTTTTCAACTGTAGGCATGCACATTTTCTTTAAGCTTCTTAATTCGATTCCCTGAAATCCTTTTGCTGCTAAGCCGCTTCAGTCGTGTCCGACTCTGTGCAACCCCAGAGATGGCAGCCCACCAGGCTCCCCCGTCCTTGGGATTCTCCAGGCAAGAACACTGGAGTGGGTTACCATTTCCTTCTCCAATGCATGAAAGTGAAAAGTGAAAGTGAAGTCGCTCAGTCATGTCCGACTTCTAGCAACCCCATGGACTGCAGCCCACCAGGCTCCTCCATCCATGGGATTTTCCAGGCAAAAGTACTGGAGTGGGTTGCCATTGCCCTTAAACAATATCCAGTTCAGTCGCTCAGTCGTGTCCGACTCTTTGCGACCCCATGAATCGCAGCACGTCCATCACCAACTCCTGGAGTTCACTCAAACTCACATCCATCGAGTCGGTGATGCCATCCAGCCATCTCATCCTCTGTCGTCCCCTTCTCTCCCGCCCCCAATTACTCCCAGCATCAGAGTCTTTTCCAATGAGTCAACTTTTCTCGTGAGGTGGCCAAAGTACTGGAGTACATCATGAGTACATCATGAGAAACGCTGGGCTGGAAGAAGCACAAGCTGGAATCAAGATTGCCGGGAGAAATATCAATAACCTCAGATGACACCACCCTTATGGCAGAAAATGAAGAGGAACTAAAAAGCCTCTTGATGAAAGTGAAAGAGGAGAGTGAAAAAGTTGGCTTAAAGCTCAACATTCAGAAAACTAAGATCATGGCATCTGGTCCCATCACTTCATGGGAAATAGATGGGGAAACAGTGGAAACAATGTCAGACTTTATTTTGGGGGGCTCCAAAATCACTTCAGATGGTGATTGCAGCCATGAAATTAAGACGCTTACTCCTTGGAAGGAAAGTTATGACCAACCTAGATAGCATACTCAAAAAAACAATACCCAACAATGTATAAATTCATACATGTACCACTAGGTGGAGCCGTTGACCTATATTAACCTGGCTTCCCAGGTGTGGTTCTGTTGTTCAGTCCTGTCTGACTCTGCAACCCCATGGACTGTAGACCACCAGGCTTCTCTGTCCCTGGAATTTCCCAGGCAAGAATACTGGAGTGGATTGCCATCTCCTTCTCCAGGTTTGGTGCCAACTCAGGGATCTAATCTGGTTTCCCGTGCTGCAGGAAGTCTCCTGCATTGCAGGCGGATTCTTTACCAACTGAGCCCACCTGCCAATGCAGCAGAAGTAAGAGACCCGGGTTCGATCCCTGGGTGGGGAAGATCCACTGGAGTAGGAAATGAAAATCCACTCCAGTATTCTTGCCTGGAAAATTCCAGGGACACAACTGGGCACCCACACACTCACCTATTAGTACAATATTTTCCAAGAACTGAAAACGTGTGTATAAATAAGATTTCCAGCCCTTAAGCTCACCTCCATTAACATGACATTTTTACATGAAAATAATCTTGAAAACTGTTAAGGCCATTCTTCCTTTTGTATAAAAAAAAATCTTTAAGAAATGTTTTCCTAAGTCCAAGTACAGAGACTGCAGTCTAAGAAAGGCATCTTAAACTTGAAAGTGCCCACATACCACCTGACAGTCTTTTAAAATGAAGACCCTGATTGAGTAGGTTCCGACAAGGCCTCAGGTTGTGCATTTTTCACAGATTCCCTAGTGATGACTTGCAGCTTGTTTAGGGATCTTTGAGTTAGAAAGGGCCTAGAGAATTCTTTGGAACCTGAAGTTCCCTGATGACATCAAGGACTAAATAGTTACTTTGGGCACGTCATGTGAAGAGTTGATTCATTGGAAAAGACCCTGATGCTGGGAGGGATTGGGGGCAGGAGGAGAAGGGGACGACAGGATGAGATGGCTGGATGGCATCACTGAGTCGATGGACGTGAGTCTGAGTGAACTTCGGGAGTTGGTGATGGACAGGGAGGCCTGGCGTGCTGCGATTCATGGGGTCGCAAAGAGTCGGACACGACTGAGCGACTGCACTGAACTGACTGAAGCTTCACAGGACAGCAGGGGCTTCTGCGGGTGTATTTTGTTTGCTCAAATGACTTCAGTGCCCTGAGCAGTTCCTGAAACAAAAGCTAGGTGCTCGATAATATTTGAGTGAATGAAGACAATGTTTAAGTGCTTTATGTATATTAACTTATTTCATTTTTTTGACAGTCTATGAAGTCAGCTGATTTGCAATTCCTGTTTACAGAGAAGAATACTGACATTATACATAGTGGAACCAGGATTTAAACTCAAACACTTGAACTTGTCCCTCTGGCTCCAGAGCCCACGCTTTTAACAAAAACATTCTACTGCCATTCATTTTTAGGGACCCTGTCACTAACAAAGAGATAGTCCCAAGACTGATTCAGAAGCTTATTGTCCCAAGGTCTGTTACCATTTATCTTTTTTTTTCTTTTCTTTAATAGAAAATTATTTAATTAGTATACATGTGTTCCCCATCCTGAACCCTCCTCCCTCCTCCCTCCCCACACCATCCCTCTGGGTCGTCCCAGTGCACCAGCCCCAAGCATCCAGCATCGTGCATTGAACCTGGACTGGCATCTCCTTTCATACATGACGTTTCACATGTTTTCTTTTTGTGGTCACTTGTTCCTAACACACTGTAGGGTTTGTTATGCCACAGCAGAGAGTCCCAGGGACAGGAGTCATGTGTACTCACTGTCAGCGGGCAGAGCATCCCCTCTCTCCTAACCTGGCCTATAGAGCAGAGGTGGGGAACAAAAGAGGGGCAGCCAGCCCGTCACTCAAGGCTCATGAGGGAATGAGGCGCCGCCAGTCCTTACCTGATCATCTAATTGGGTTAAGTCCTGTAGTTTCCACAATCAAAAGAATGATTCTCATGATCCCAGACTGCAGAAGATCAATAAAGACAGGAGCACCCAAAGTGCCCCTGCGCACCCAACGAAAACATTAACATCTACCTCGCAGGCCTTTTGCTGCGCCAGGCTTCTGCGCTGGGTCAGCGCTGGCTTCTCCATGGGAATGGCTGTTCCGGTTAGATCATCATATCGTGAGAAAACAATGTGACTTTACTTTGTTTATTTTCCCTAATCTTCCACAGCAACCATTTGATCTCATTTGTGAATCTAGTGAAAAGGAGGTTGATGCTTCTCAATTTTGAATTGTCCGATGTTTCCTCATTACTGAACTGGAGTTGTGAATGGTTTTTTTTTAAGACTTCTACAAAGACAAAGCATCCTTCTCACTGCATCATATCAGCAGGTACTTGATATCAATATGACTTATCACTAATGATGTTAACTTTGATCACTCTGGTAGGGTGATATCAGCCAGCTTCTCTGTAGTCAAATTACTATTTTCCTCTTTCCAGACTCCACTCTTTGGAAGTGAGGCATTGAGTCTAGCCCACACTTAAGAGGAAAGGAATTAAACCTCACCTCCAGAAGGGAACGTACCTACATGTGTTATTTGGAATTCCTCTCTAAAGACGATGTGACCCTTTTCCTTAAGGTATGTATGTATATATCTAATTATTTACATCAGTACAAACTCATGGACTTTTTTTATTCTTTGGATAATAGTCTAATACTTTTTCTACTTTGTTGCTCAAATTCTTTCCGCTTTGACCATTGGGAACACTTGTAGGTTGGTTTCTGGGTACTTTTTAAAAAATTTTTCATTGGAGTAAAAAAACATTTTAAAAAAAGTTTATTGGAGTATAGTTGCTGTACAACATTGTTCTGGCTTCTGCTATACAACAAAGTGAATATATATAAATATGGACAGAAGAGCCTGATGGGCTGCAGTCCATGGGATCGCTAAGAGTCGGACATGACTGAGCAACTTCACTTTCACTTCTCACTTTCATGCATTGGAGAAGGAAATGGCAACCCACTCCAGGTTCTTACCTGGAGAATTTCAGGGACAGGGGAGCCTGGTGGGCTGCCGTCTATGGGGTCACACAGAGTCAGACACGACTGAAGCAACTTAGCAGCAGCAGCAGCAGCAGCATGCGTATACATATCCCCTCTTTTTTGGGTTTCCTTCCCTTTTAGGCAATGGCACCCCATTCCAGTACTCTTCCTGGAAAATCCCATGGATGGAGGAGCCTAGTAGGCTGCAGTCCATGCAGTCGCTAAGAGTCGGACACGACTGAGCGACTTCACTTTCACTTTCCCTTTTAGGTTCTGTGTAATTTTAACATGTCCCCATTCTTTTTCATTCTAATTTTTAGCTTTTACTCTCTGGCAATAAGTGATGCTCCAGACTCATCCTATGTATTTCCTGCCCCAGCCCTAAAATCAGCTATTTTTCTAAGGAGTCTTGGTTCCTTTTTCTAGAGAATGGCATTTAAAAACTAACATCTGGGTGCTGGTTATGCTAACTGCTGCTGATGTATCACTGTTGCTACGTCTTCTCAGTGGACAGAGCAAGAAAATGTATGTATACCAACCCATCTATCACCACATATCTGCATTTATTACTATGTTGTTGTTTAGTCGCTAAGTCATGTCCAGCTCTTTTGCGACCCCATGGACTATAGCCTGCCAGGCTCATCTGGCCATGGGATTCTCTAGGCAAGAATACTGAAGTGGTTGTCATTTCCTTCTCCAGGGGATATTCCCAACACAGGGATAAAACCCACATCTCCTGTCTGGCAGGTGGATTCTTTACCACGAGCCACCTGGGAAGCCCCGTTTACTTCTACATCAGTATATAAAGATCATGGAACTGGAGATATCATCATGATAATTTGACGTCAAAGTAATGTCAGAATATCCTGATAGTGTCTCCAACGCGAATCCAGTCTAGTCCTGCCTCCTACTCTTGCTTTGCTTTATTATAACTTCTTTCTCTGACAGTAATAAGCCTGGCTCCAGTTATCTTCAACATCTTTACTTATTTGTTCAATCCTAGTAAACATGACAGTAGTTTTGGAATTACTAGCCTGTACCACTGAGAGAAACAGCTTAGTAGAGTCCAGTGTTGACATGTAGTATTCAGTCATAAAATCATTTCCAAAGTTACCTAGGTCAGCTCCTTTTTCTGCGACCCCTTCAGCGAGGTTGTGTCATACTCATGATACAATTAGAGTCACTTGTCTCAACTGCATTTCAGACTTTGATTCTCATCTCCCCCAGCATCCTAGTTTGTTTTTTAAATCTGCATACTGTGAAAGCTCTATGGATTCTGACAAATGTAAGGAATCATTTCTCCACTGTCCTGAAACCATACAGAAGGGTTCCATCACCCTAACAAATTTCCCCATGAGGCTGCATTGTAGTCAGCCACTTTCCCTTCTTCCAAGCTCTGGCAGCCACTGATCTGTTTTCCATCCCTACAGCTTTGCCTTTTCAATAGTATCATAGGAATGGAATCATACTGCATTTAACCTTTCGCGTCTGACCTCTTTCACTTAGCAAAACGCTTTTAAGATTTGTTCATATTGCACAGATCAATGGCTTGTTCATTCTCACTGAGTAGTATTCCACTTTATGGGGACGCTGCAGTATATTTATCCCTTCATTTGTTGAAGAGCATCTTGGTTATCTCCAATTTCTGGAAATTATGACTAAAGCTACTGTACATCTTCACATACTGAGTTTTGTGTGAACATAGGGTATTCACTTGGATAAGCATTAATGGGTAAATATTATTGTTTTTTCAAGTCTCTAAGTTTCAGGGTAATTCGTTCAAAGAAATAGATAACCAATGCTCTTTTTTCCCCCCTACACTATTTGAGTATAAGCTGAAGATGCCTCTTTAGTGTGTTGTCCTAAAATATTCTCTTATATGACCGCAGAAAAATGATCAAAATTTGGATGTACTTTGCATTATTCAAATTTTACTAGTTTATCCTGATAACATCACTAATAACAAAAGAACATTCCCTTATTATTCATCATATTCAGGTGGCATTGCTTTAGCTTTTTCAACCTGGTAAGACTCCCCCCAGCCACTGTCTTTCATAACATTGACATTTTTGAAGATGATAAACCAAATTTTTCATGTCATGTCCCTCCATTTAGGTTCATATTATTTTCTTTCTGTTAGATTCAGAAATATGAATTTTGGGCAGAAGCACTGTGATGTTAAGAGACATATTATGCTAATCTGTACTGTTATGAAAGATGTCAACCTTGACCTCTTACGGTCCTGTCTACCACATTTCTCAAATCTAAAGTTACTATTTTCCCCTTGACAATTAAAAGTATATTGTGGGCTTATACTTTGAGATTATGCAAATCCTGTTTCTCATTAAACTTTCACCCACTAGTTTTAGCATTTATTGATTATTCTTGCCTGAGTCAATTATTATTATATTGATTTTTCATTCTTATTATTCTATTTTTCTACATTTTAGTTGACATTCTAAGGAAGAGGTTTTTCTTTCCCATTATTTATTCTTTTATATCAATATGAATCAATGCATTTTAATAAATTTTGACTTTATGTGTCAGATGAAAATTTGGTAATATTAAATATTTTGGTTTAGCTGCTCAGTGGTGTCTGACTCTTTGCTACCCCATAGACTATAGCCTGCCAGTCTGGGATTTCCCAGGTAAGAATACTGGAGTGGCTTGCCATTCCTTTTCTTCTCTCTTCCTCACCTCCTAACCTTCCCCACCCATAGGCTTTAGAACCTCAGCAAGCATTTATTTGCTTCAGAGATGGGCTTAAAGAATTAGAGCAAACAAAACACCTAATTGAATTTCCAAACGTATTTTTTAAAACTTTCTGCTATCATGTGAACTTTTGATAGCTCATATTGGCTTGGCCAATAAGATTGTATAGAAAAACCCAAACAAACTTTTTGGTCAACCCACTATCTTAGGAACTAAAATTTTAAATTATCTACAACTGATTTGTATTAATTAGCAGCAGAAAGGGAATGAAGGGAAGGAAAATTTGTAACTATGCACAATATGATAATAAGAGGTGAAGTAAGAGACCAGGGGTGGCTGCTATCGTCCTTTTTTCTTCTTCTTCAACTAGTTAGAGCACTAGTTGATATGTGTAACATCCTTCCTCCGCTGTTCATTCCATGTTCTCTTACTCTTAGCCGGCCAGCCCCTCAGCATGTTGCAGTACTTAAGCGGGTGAGGTGAATTAAACCTTCTTTCCTAAAGCTCTCCTGAGCAGTAGGTGGATATAGCAGACTCTGTTGGTGCCCGCCAAGATGCTCTTTGCAAAGCCAGTCAGTGAAGCCCCAGCTGATGAAAGATAGGCTGAGAAAACCCACAGGCACCTTCTTCTCCTGACCGTTGCCCTTGGCTGATGGGCAATGCCCCATTCAGCATTTGCCAAAATGGGTGCCCCAGCAGAACCCATAGAGGCAGCCCCACACACTGTCACGCCCAGGGACACACTTGGGAACTGTGCTTCCTGCTCCCACAGTCTCAGGCTCTTGACTACGATTGAGAGACCTTGTTTCCCAGAGGGAGATGCTTCTAAAGGGTCCACAGGAGGAATCTCACTAAACTTAAAAGCTGCTATGGCTACCGAATCATGTTAGGCTTTTTATGCCAGTAACCCCGCAGGTTAAAAAGGGACTTATTTACTGGTAGGGGTGATTGGCCCTGATAATCATCAGGGGGTAGAACTGTTGCAAAGTAGAGCAGGAAGCAATAATCTGGGCATTCAGACAATCGACTGGGTCTTCTTTGTGTTGTTCTGTTGCGTGTGTGTGCTCAGCCATGGCCAGCTCTTTGTGACCCTATGGACTGTAGCCTGCCAGGTTCCTCTGTCCATGGAATTTTCCACGCAAGAATACTGGAATGGGTTGCCATTTCCTTCTCCGGGGGATCTTCCCAACCCAGGGACGGAACCAGAGACTCTTGTGTCTCCTGCGTTGCAGGTGGATTCTCTACCGCTGTGCCACTTGGGAAGCCAACTGGATCTTCTTTAACTCCTCTCAAGTATGTTTAATCCAACTCAGAGGGTTGGAAAGTAACTCCAGGTAAGTTCATGGATCCACGGAGCCTACTACTTGATCTACAAATTTCTGAGAGAAGTATACTAAAATCTCTCATTATGGACTGTGAATTTTCCTATTTCCCTTTGTAGCTCTGTCAAAATTTGATTTATATACTTTGAAGATAAGTTGTTAGATATATAAAGTATGAGTGGTGACTGCATCTCAGGGGAATTGAATTTTTATCGTTGCAATAAATTATTAAGTAATTTGAAATAAATATATTAATAACAATAACTTTCTTTTGGTTTGTATTGCCTGATATGTATTTTCCATCATTTTTTTCTGGCTTTCCTTATTTTTACATGTGTCATGTAAAAATTACAGTTGGAAAGTATAATTGGGTTTCCTTTTGTTTTTTAACTTTTTAAATTTTTTGCTGTGCTGGGTCTTAGTCGTGGCACTCGGGTTCTTCATTGCCGTGTGTGGGTTTAGTTGCCCCTGAAGCGTGTGGGATCTTAGTTCCCAGGACAGGGACTGACCTTGTGTCCCCTGCCTTGGAAGGCAGATTCTAAACCACTAGACCACAGGGAAGTCCCCCTAGTGGAATTTGTCTTTAAAATCCAGTGTGACTCAAAAGAGTTATATATGGGTTCATCTACTTTCTATCTGTCCCACAGTGTTCTCTTTCTTTGCTTTTTCCTTGACCTCTTTTTTGTTTTGGAACTTTTTCTTCTTTCTTTAATCCATTTTTCTCTATTAATCTGAAAGTTATATCCTTCAATTTTGGCTTTCCAAGTGGCTCGGTGGTAAAGAATCTGCCTGCCAATGAAGGAGATGTGGGTTCAATCCCTGGGTCAGAAAGATCCCCTGGATCTTTCTGGAGAAGGAAATGGAGAAGGAAATGGCAACCCACTCTAGTATTCTTGCCTGGGAAATCCCATGGATGGAGGAACCTGGAGGCCTACAGTCCATGGGATCAGAAAGAGTCAGACATAACTTAGCAACTAAACAGTAACAACAATCCTTTCATTTTAGTATTTTATGGTAACTTCACCTATTTTACCCACATAACCTAATGTCATTCAATGATATTTAAGTTAATCAGTATCCTTTCCCTTCGTTTGGAACATTCCCTAGACCCTAGAATGCTTTAACTCTGATTACTACCCTCTCCCACTTAGGTGCCATTATTGAATAATATTTTAGTTCTCTTCTTTTTTCTCCATGAAGTATACATTATATTTATTTTATATATTTGACTTTTTTTAGATTTGTCCATATATTATCCTTTTGTAATCTTCCTTTATCATTTCAATTTGTATGTCACATTTTTGTCTAAAGTCATTATATGAGTATCAATTCAGTTCAGTTGCTCAGTCATGTCTGACTCTTTTTAACCCCATGAACCGCGGCATGCCAGGCCTCCCTGTCCATCACCAACTCCCAGAGCCCATCCAAACCCATGTCCATTGTGCTGGACATGCCATCCAACCATCTCATCCCTCTGCCTTCAAATGAGTCAGCTCTCCGCATCAGGTGGCCAAAGGATTGGAATTTCAGCTTCAACATCAGTCCTTCCAATGAACACCCAGGACTGATCTCCTTTAAGATGGACTGTTTGGATCTCCTTGCAGTCCAAGGGACTCTCAAGAGTCTTCTCCAACACCACAGTTCAAAACCATCAATTCTTTGGGGCTCAGCTTTCTTTATAGTCCAACTCTCACATCTACATGACCACTGGAAAAACCATAGCCTTGACTAGACGGACCTTTGTTGGCCAAGTAATGTCTCTGCTTTTTAATATGCTGTCTCGTGAAGTCATGGAGTCGCTCAGTCGTGTCCAACTCTTTGTGACCCCATGGACTGTAGCCCACCAGGCTCCTCCATCCATGGAATTTTCTAGGCAAGAGTACTGGAGTGGGTTGCCATTTCCTAGGTTGGTCATAACTTCCCTTCCAAGGAGCAAGCGTCTTTTAATTTCATGGCTGTAATTACCATCCGCAGTGATTTTGGAGCCCAGAAAAATAAAGTCAGCCACTGTTTCCACTGTTTCCCCATCTATTTGCCATGAAGTGATGGGAACAGATGCCATGATCTTAGTTTTCTGAATGTTGAGCTTTAAACCAACTTTTTCACTCTCCTCTTTCACTTTCATTAAGAGGCTCTCTAGTTCTTCTTCACTTTCTGCCATAAGGGTGGTATCATCTGCATATCTGAGGTTATTGATATTTCTCCCGGCAATCTCGATTCCAGCTTGTGCTTCTTCCAGCCCAGCGTTTCTCATGATGTACTCTGCATATAAGTTAAATAAGCAGGGTGACAATATACAGCCTTGACGTAGTCCTTTTCCTATTTGGAACCAGTCTGTTTTTCCATGTCCAGTTCTAAATGTTGCTTCCTGACCTGTATATCCTTTGCAGCCAAAGATGGAGAACTCTATACAGTCAGCAAAAACAACACCAGGAGTGGACTGTGGCTCAGATCATGAACTCCTTATTGCCAAATTCAGACTTAAATTGAAGAAAGTGGGGAAAACCACTAGACCATTCAGGTATGACATAAATCAAATCCCTTATGACTGCACACTGGAAGTGAGAAATAGATTTAAGGGACTATATCTGATAGACAGAGTGCCTGAAGAACTATGGACAGAGGTTCATGACATTGTACAGGAGACAGGGAGCAAGATGATCTGCAAGAAAAAGAAATGCAAAAAAGCAAAATGGCTCTCTGAGGAGGCCTTACAAATAGCTGTGAAAAGAAGAGAAGTGAAAAGCAAAGAAGGAAAGATATACCCATTTGAATGCAGAGTTCTAAAGAATAGCAAGGAGAGATAAGAAAGCCTTCCTCAGCGATAAATGCAAAGAAATAGAGGAAAATAATAGAATGGGAAAGACTAGAGATCTCTTCAAGAAAATTAGAGATACCAAGGGAACATTCCATGCAAAGATGGGCTCAATAAAGGACAGAAATGGTATGGACCTAACAGAAGCAGAACATATTAAGAAGAGGTGGCAAGAATACACAGAAGAACTATACAGAAAAGATCTTCACGATCCAGATAATCACAAAGGTGTGATCACTCACACTTACCTAGAGCCAGACATCCTGGAATGTAAAGTCAGGTGGGCCTTAGGAAGCATCACTATAAACAAAGCTAGTGGAGGTGATGGAATCCCAGTTGAGCCATTTCAAATCCTGAAAGATGATGCTGTGAAAGTGCTGCACTCAATATGCCAGCAAATTTGGAAAACTCAGCAGTGGCCACAGGACTGGAAAAAGTCAGTTTTCATTCCAATCCCAAAGAAAGGTAATGCCAAAGAATGCTCAAACTACCGCACAATTGCACTCATCTCACACGCTAGTAAAGTAATGCTCAAAATTCTCCAAGCCAGGCTTCAGCAATATGTGAACTGTGAACTTCCAGATGCTCAAGCTGGTTTTAGAAAAGGCCGAGGAACCAGAGATCAAATTGCCAACATCTGCTGGACCATCGAAAAAGCAAGAGAGTTCCAGAAAAACATCTATTTCTGCTTTATATGAGTATAGACTTTAGAATTAAAGTAAAATATATTTTCACTTATCTTAAAATTTTTCCTAATTTTTGTTTCCTTTCTTGAGAGCATTTTGGCTGGGTAGATAATTCTAGGTTGACCTTTATTTTCACTCAGCACATGGACGATATTATTTCCCTCTCTTGAGCCTTATATTGTTGCTACTGGGAAATCAGTGTTCATCTTAGATGCTTTTTTTTGTTTAAAAAAAATTTTTTTTTTAGTCTTTGGTATGTATTTCACCATGATGCATCTGAATGTGGAAATATTTTTAATCTTACTTGAGATACAATGGACTTGCTAAGTTTGAAGATTTATGTCTATTAATACTTTTTAGGGGCTTCCCTGGTGGCTCAATGGTAAAAAAAATCTGCTTGCCAATGCAGGAAACATGGCTTTGATCCCCGGTCCATGAAGATCCCACATGCCATGGAGCAACAAAGCCCATGTGCCATAACTATGAAGACTATGCTCTAGAACCTGGATATATGTGTTAAGTCACTTCAGTCGTGTCTGACTCTGCAACCCCATGGATGGTAACCCACCAGGCTCCTCTGTCCATGGAATTCTCCAGGCAAGAATACTGGAGTGGGTTGCCATTACCTCCTCCAGGGGATCTTCCCAATCTGGGGATCGAACCCATGTCTCTTATGTCTCCTGCATTGACAGGCAGGTTCTTTACTACTAGCGCCACCTGGGAAGCCCCTAGAACCTGGGAGTCACAACTATTGAGCCCATGTGCCCATGAAATTACTTTACTGAAGCCCATGTGCCCATGAAATTACTTTACTGAAGCCCATGTGCCTTAGGGCCCCTGCTCCCCAACAAGAGAAGCCACCACCAGGAGAAGCCCATGCATCACAGTGAAGAGTAGCCCCCGCTCTCCACAGCTGGAGAAAAGCCCACAGCAGCAAAGACTCAGCACAGCCACAAATAATACATAAATAAAATTATTTTTTAAAACTAGTGATTTTTATGATTCTCTTTTTAAACAATCTTTTTGTAAATCTTCTTTTTTCTTACCTACGAATCTAATCTCTTATCTACTTCTGGAACCGTAAATGTTTGTTAGAATTCACTTTTATCTTTCATCCTTTAGCTATTTTTTTTATTTCTTCCTAACTGTCCTCAGAGACTCTTTTCTTTCTCACTGTCTTCCAAGTCACTAATTCTTCTTTAGTTCTGACTGATCTGCCATTAATTTCTCCACTGTTTTAAGTTTTAATTATTTTACTAAAATAAACTAGACGCTCTAGATGATTCTTTTTCAGATTTGGTCATTTTATATAGTCTCTAATTCCTTGCTTATTATTTTCAATCTCTCTTTTTATTCCTTAAATACACTTAGCTTAGTTATTCATACTGTGTCTGGTGATTTCATTATCTGAATTTGTTGTGTGTCTGATTCTGGTACCTCTGTATCTCTTTCACTTGTGGTACCTGGTTCCCTTGTATTTTGTGATTTTTAAGTTAGCTTTCAGATTCCTTGGAATTTCATTTGTAGGAATTCTTGAGGCATGGGTTGGCATGGACCGAAATTATTGTCCTCCAGAGAGGATTTTAGTTTGCCTGTGCTACTTACTTGGCATGTAAGTAACCCAGGGACACTGAAGTAAGTTCTCTGCTTCAGTTTTGTTTTGTTTTTTTTAATATAGTGTGAATTTAGGCTACGAAATCATGTAAGTGCTAGCTTGTGGAAATGAATTTTTAGCAGACACTTGCCCTCTTCATTGAGTGTATAGGCCAAAATCCACAAGGTTCCTTGCTATCCCCTTCTTTCCAGCAGGTTTATTTCTTGCTCACCTTTGCCTTGATAATATTGACTTTAGGGTCCCAAATCATGATTAAAAGTGCTGCTTTAAATCAATAATGAAATGATGGAAAATATAATAAACAGTTGTGTTATAACTTAAAAAATTGTTAGATCCCTGTATCATGCCTTAAACTAAAATATATTCTAAAGAGATTAAAAATGTTAAAGTTAAAAATGAAATCGGGGGAAGGTTATAAACCTACTCTATGTATTCTCCCTCCCCTGAAACAACTCAACAGTGTGGAAGAAGTTGTGGGGGAAATGTGATCACCACCAGAGCCTTCAGGGTAAGTCCCACCTATGAGACTGAAGCTTTGGATTTTATGGAGACAAGCAAGTACTATTCAGACATGTAGTAATATCTATTACTGCATAACAAACCAATCTCTTCAACACTCACTGGCTAAAAACAATAACAATGCTTTGCACTTGACTCTGCAATTAAGGCAGGGCTTAGAAGGAAACTGCCATCTCCACTCTGCATTTCATTGGCTGGGGTGGCTTCCTGGAAATGGGAGGACCCACTTTCAAGATGTGTCATTCAAATGGTTGGGGAGTTGGTTCTAGCTGTTGGCTGGAAGCCAGATGGGAATGTATTCTTTGGGCCTCATTCCTGGCTATCTGGATCGCTCCCATGGCCCACAGGCTTCTGCACAGCATGGTGCTTAGGGGTCAAGATCGAGTGTCCCAGGAGAACCAGATAGACGTGGTACAGCTTTTTACGACCTCACCTCAAAAGTCATATATTATTTTCATTGTAGTCACAATCTTGCATAGATTCAAGTGGAGGAAACAGACACCACCTCTCACAGAGAAGGGTGTCAGAGTCACATTGTTAGAAGAATACGTGGGATGAAAAATATTGTTTTGCCCATTTTTGTGAAATACATTCAATCACAAGGACATGAGTTTGCTGTAAACTTGACTCTTTGATGTGACATAGGTTATTGAACCCACAGATGACCCTGCCCACCTGGGAAGGACCTGATTGTTTCACAGAGCTTTGGGAATTTTCCATTGGAGAGGAAGCCATTGCATACCTATTTACACACCTACCTGGCAGCCACCACCTCTGCTGACTCATGACAATTGTCATAAGACTTCTTGGATTTAAATCTTTCCTCCACCACTTCCTGACCATGTGACCTCTCTGTGTCTTGGTTTCTTCATCTGTAAACTGAGGATAATAATAATACATATTTTAGAAAACTGTCATTAAAGTTAAAGGAATTAACTCGTGTAGAGGCCTCATACAGTACCTGACACATAGCTAGCCTACAGAGGATTCCACCCCAGGGACTCAGCTCCGTGCCTACCTGCTCATATTTCCAGGGTGAAGTAAAAGTTGCTTCTGGCCAGAGAGGGCCTTCCAAGTGTTGGGGTCCAAGTGCCATCAACCAAGGAGTCACATGAAAGAGATCTAGGGCTGGGATTTCGCTGGTGCTCCAGTGGTTAAGAATTTACCTTCCAATGCAGGGGACGTGGGTTCAATCCCTGCTCAGGGAACTAAGATCCCACATGCCACAGGGAAACTAAGTCTTCACGCTTTAACTACTGAGCCCGCCCATCGCAACAAAAACTCAGCACAGCCAATGAATAAATAAAGAGATCTAGAGCTGAGCATCTCTGAACAAATCTGGGCAGCCTAGTCATTTGACCTGCATCCTTCTGCTTCTGGCCACCTGAGGGTGGAAGACACCTTTGACCCCAGGCCACTAGCTATTCTCCACCTCAGAGACAGAGCACCTCCTGGGTCACTCCTCTCTGGCCATTATGAGTGGTCTCCATGAACAGAGCAATTCAGTTCAGTTCAGTTCAGTTGCTCAGTCATGTCTGACTCTTTGCGACCCCATGGACTGCAGCACGACAGGCCTCCCTGTCCATCACCAATTCCTGGAGTTCACTCGAACTCACGTCCATCGAGTCAATGATACCATCCAGCCATCTCATCCTCTGTCGTCCCCTTCTCCTCCTGCCCCCAATCCCTCCCAGCATCAGAGTCTTTTCCAATGAGTCAACTCTTTGCATGAGGTGGCCAAAGTACTGGAGTTTCAGCTTTAGCATCATTCCTTCCAAAGAACACCCAGGGCTGATCTCCTTCAGAATGGACTGGTTGGATCTCCTTGCAGGGTTTTCCTCAATTGGAGCCCAGTGGAAAGGCAGACAGCTTCAGTCAGTAAGCCAAATTGCCCCCCAGAAACTTCTGTGAGCCAGTGGCCTGGTTAGTCAGTCATCCTTCAGGACAGTGAGCTTGCAGGAAAACCACTGGTCATAGCATCAGCCTCCGAGATATAAATGGAAGTGACTTCTAACGAAAAGTTAAGGCATTGAATAGAAGGACTTCTGCTTTGCCTCTCCTCTGTTCTCATTCATATGGCCAAGAAATAGAAAAATAAATTCAAAGCAGTACAGGAAAACCAGAAAGGGTGCTTCCAGCAGACCAATACAGTAAGAAATTTTCAAAAAGAAACGAGACTGATTGACAGAAAAATCTGGCAGAGCAGAAGAAACTAAAGCCCTTACCTGGACCAGGGCACTTGAGCAGTTAACAAAAGTGAAAAACAATCGAGCCATACCCCGGCTCTGCTTCTACTTCTGCTCAGTTGCTCAGTCACGTCCAATTCTTTGTGGTCCCATGGCCTGTAGCCCTTAATGCCCTTCTGTCCATGGAATTTTCCAGGCAAGACGACTGGAGTGGGTTGCCATTTCCTACTCCAGGAAATCTTCCCAACCCAGGGATTAAACTCGTGTCTCTTGTGTCTTATGCACTGGCTGATGGATTCTTTACCAATGCACTGCCTGGAAAGCCCATACGCCTAGACTCGACCAACTCATCAACTCCTGGAGTTGCTCCCACAGCAGCTGGCTCGAATTGTATGGGCTCAGATGAGAGTCACCGGTACAGTTTTCTGAAGTAGTTATTTACCACAGCAGACCCAGAGTAGTGGTGTTCTGAAGACAGGCTCTTGGGAGTCTGTGCTCATCTCTTCCCAATTCCCATTCAGTACTGTTACATTGCCAGCTTGAAACTGGCCAGAGTAGGAGAATTTATACCATGAAAATCAGCAAATGCTGCAAATCAAGGCTTCCTTCCCTCCACCCTAGAGCTAGTTGTTAAACATTTACCAGCATACCACTGCTCCAGAGTAAGCTAAGATTGGAGGAAAAGGACACTGCCCAGAGGGTCAGGGAACGAAAACTAAAAAGAGAAGTTTACCTTCACAATCACCCTGTCCTTCCACAATCCCACGAGGCAGATTTCTCTAATGAACACATGCATTCACTGCCAAGTAAACAGGACTTTTCATTTGACGGGAGGAAATGCATTCCAACTATGGATAAAATTTAGTCTAGAGTTGCACCTACAAATAGGAACAGGCAACTAAGAACTAATAAACATTTGAGAGGAATCAACAACATGAAAGAGAGCACCAAATTCAACGTACAGAACTAGCTCATGCTAAAAAACACAGTTAATGGAAACAGATTAGAAATAGTCAGTATCCTCAGAGTTACTTGAAAGTATATTACATTTAAAAAAAGAGATACTTCCCAGGAAACACAATCAGAATTTATGGAAATTTTAAAATATAATTGCTAGACCTAAAAGTTGGTTTGAATATGCAATTAAAGAGTTAGAAAATTGAGTTGAAAGATTCTTTGACTATGATATGCCCCAAAAGACAGAAAGAAATGAAGAAATAGGGAGGAAAAAAGAAAGAAAAGTAACGTTAACAGACATGGAGGGTAGGTATAACTAAAATTGTAGGTATAGAACTGTGAGAATAAACAAGAGGAAAGTACCAAAGGAATAAGAAAAGAACATATGCCAGGACTCAAGAGGGACTTGCACTGAACGGGCTTATTAAATACCAAGCAGAATTAATGCACGGAGAAGGCAATGGCATCCCACTCGAGGACTCTTGCCTGAAAAGTCCCATGGACGGAGAGGCCTGGTGGGTTGCAGTCCACGGGGTCGCTAGGAGTCGGACACGACTGAAGCGACTTAGCAGTAGCAGCAGCAGAATTAATGCAAAATTATTTTCTAAAGGTGTCTGAGTATTAATATGAAGAAAGTTGGGTTTTTCTTCCTCTTCTTTTAGAAAACACCTATAAATAACAGGAAAATTATAACAGGAAAGTGAGAAACAGTGATGCCAACCCCACATCTAATGAAATGAGATGGTGTCTGAAACTAAAACAGGAAGGATCGCCAAAAGTGGCAAGGGTCACACAGAGATCCAGAGAAGCATGGAACCAGAAGCTGAAGATGTGGGAAAAGGCAGCAGAGTCCGTGACTCTAGTGTGCAGAGCTTAAGCTGAAAATCAATAAGCACTCATTTGCAAAAATGAAATGAGGTTCCGGTGGGGAGAACCTCTTTGGGCTCAGTTTGGTACCAAGAAAAAGCTGAGGAAGTAGATTTGAGCTAGAAATAGCTGATTTCTTGCTAATCATATTTTTCAGGACTCATCATATTTTTCAGGAAGCAGTCTGTTGCTGAGGGAGGAGAGTAAAGGAGAAAGATGTATTGTGACATCCCTTTGTTACTGACCTCAAGTAGGCTGTGGAGAAGCAAAACCTAAAGGAACTGACTCACACACATACCCTGTATTATGAGGACAGTTTCTACTGATCTTGAATAATTCTGGCCTCTTTCACACAAAACTCCAGTAAATAGATAGTCTGGGGAAAACTTACCTTATTTCAGAGAAGGCAATGGCACCTCTTGCCTGGAAAATCCCATGGACGGAGGAGCCTGGTAGGCTGCAGTCCATGGGGTCGTGAAGAGTCAGACACAACTGAGCGACTTCACTTTCACTTTTCACTTTCATGCATTAGAGAAGGAAATGGCAACCCACTCCAGTGTTCTTGCCTGGAGAATCCCAGGGATGGGGGAGCCTGATGGGCTGCCATCTATGGGGTCGCACAGAGTCGGACACGACCGAAGCGACTTAGCAGCAACCTTATCTAAAATTTAATAAATGAATTTTTTTTAAAAAGCTACTCCAGGAACTATGAAAAGATATGAGAAAGAATGAGGTGGAAGAAACCAGGCAAAGCAAATGTCAGATGAAGAATTTTTACCAGGGAGCAGGAAAAATTTGAGACCAAGCAAACTGCCATGAAATAAGTTTTAAAATTTTATTTCAATAAAATTCATTTGGATAAAATAAGAGCACAAAGCAGAAATATGAGCATTCAGGGAAGATAAGATAAAAACATGAAGATATATTTTTTTCCACATCGATGAAACACGAGACGGTAGGGCCCTAGGAGAAATGAAAGGAAAACAAAAATTTCAGTTGTCACTACAAGGATATATTGTACAATACGGAGTATACACACAATATTTTTAAATAACTACTTAAAAATTTCAGGTGTAAGCATGACACCAGAAGCAGCACAAAGGAAAATAAGCATTTCTGGAAACACAGTGAGGTAGGAACACAGAGGATAGGATTAAAAAAAACAGAACAAAATGAAAAAAATATGTTTTAACAGGATCAGACAAAGAAAGAAAAATCTATTTATGCATGACTAGTGTCTTTCAGTCTAAACACTAAATAAGATGTTTAGATATCATTCAAGTAAACATTAAGAAATATTTAAGATGTAATTCTAAAGAATATTCCGGAAATAAAAAACTTTGTACCAACTCATTGAAGAAATACATCATATCATTGGCAAAATCGGTTCTTCCACTTTTCTAAAGAGCTGGGCATATGGCTCAAGTCTCCGAATCACAGTGTGAAGTTCAGTTCAGTTGCATAGTCGTGTCTGACTCTCTGTGACTCCATGAACTGCAGCATGCCAGGCCTCCCTGTCCATCACCAACTCCCAGAGCTTACTCAAACTCACATCCATCGGGTTGGTGATGCCATCCAACCATCTCATCCTCTGTTGTCCCCTTCTCCTCCTGCCATTAATCTTTCCCAGCATCAGGGTCTTTTCAAATGAGTCAGCTCTTCGTATCAGGTGGCCAAAGTATTGGAGTTTCAGCTTCAAGATCAGTCCTTCCAATGAACACTCAGGACTGATTTCCTTTAGGATGGACTGGTTGGATCTCCTTGCAGTCCAAGGGACTCTCAAGAGTCTTCTCCAACACCACAGTTCAAAAGCATCAATTCTTCGGGGCTCAGCTTTCTTTATAGTCCAACTCTCACATCCGTACATGACTACTGGAAAAAAATTGTCCTGAAACCTGGAATACTGGTTGTATTCTGTTACCTTAGGAAGAAATGAACTTCTATTTTGTTAAGACCATTTCATTAGGGATCTATCATAATAGTTTAGCGTATCCTAACAGGGGCACAGAAAAAGTGAATGTGGAACATCTATAACAAGTTATGTTGTGATAAATTTATTTGACTTCAAAGAAAACCCTTTGGACAGACAGGTTGAAAAAATAATGTAAAAAGGGAAAAAACAATTTTGGCCAGCTTCAGACTATATTCTAATATAATATTCAGACTTCTCCATGGAATATTATTGCTAAGAGCCAGTAGAACAATTCTATAAAATCAAGGAAATAAAGTGTCATGCAACAGACTTGTCAAATAGTCTCTGAAGTAAAAAAGGCAACAGGAAGACATTTCATTTTTGTTTTGTTTCAAGTATACACTTACTAGTATCTTTGGTGGTGACATCCAATACATTTCAGTACCTTTGTTTGCTACCTTATCCCTCCATTTTTAAACATCTTGGTAAAATGATTCTGATTCTTTTGTTCCCCTTTAATGTTTAAGTTTATTTTTAAATGGTGCATTCACATGGATGGGACAAAATTCAAAAGGTTCAGAAGTCAGTCTCCTTTTTATTCATCTTACTTAGTTTCCCTCTTTAATAGCAGTCATGATTGATTCTTGGCCTTTCAGCTAAGATTATGTTTAAAGGCAATCATAGTTACCAGTTTCTTACATATTCTTCCCAAGAGAGGGTACAGTTCAGTTCAGTCTCTTAGTCATGTCTGACTCTTTGCCACACCATGAACCGCAGCATGCCAGGCTTCCCTGTCCATTACCAACTCCCAGAGCTTACTCAAACTCATGTCCATCGAGTCGGTGATGCCATCCAACCATCTCATCTTCTGTCATCCCCTTCTCCTCCCGCCTTCAATCATTCCCAACATCAGGATCTTTTCAAATGAGTCAGTTCTTCACATCAGGTGGCCAATGCATTGGAGTTTCAGCTTCAGCATCTGTCCTTCCAATGAATATGCAGGACTGATTTTTTTTTAGGATGGACTGATTGAATCGCCTTGCAGTCCAAGGGACTCTCAAGAGTCTTCTCCAACACCACAGTTCTAAAGCATCAATTTTTTGGTGCTCAGCTTTCTTTACTGTCCAACTCTCCCATCCATACATGATTACTGGAAAAAACATATTTGTTGGCAAAGTAATGCCTCTGCTTTTTAATATGCTGTCTAGGTTGGTCATGCTGTCTAGGCTATCTAGGTTGCTTCTTCTTCTAAGGAGCAAGCGTCTTTTAATTTCATGGCTGCAGTCACCATCTGCTGTGATTTTGGAGCCCCCCAAAATAAAGTCTGTCACTGTTTCCATTCTTTCCCCATCTATTTGCCATGAAAGTGATGGGATCAGATGCCATGATCTTAGTTTTCTAAATGTTGAGCTTTAAGCCAACTTTTTCACTCTCCTCCATCACCTTCATCAAGAGGCTCTTTAGTTCTTCACTTTCTGCCATTAGGGTGGTGTCATCTGCATATCTGAGGTTATTGATATTTCTCCAGGCAATCTTGATTCCAGCTTGTGCTTCATCCAGCCCGGCATTTTGCATGATGTACTCTACATATAAGTTAAATCAGGGTGACAATATACAGCCTTGACGTACTCCTTTCCTGATTTGGACCCGTCTGTTGTTCCATGTCCAGTTCTAACTAACTGTTGCTTCTTGACCTGCATATAGATTTCTCAGGAGGCAGGTCAGGTGGTCTAGTAATCCCATCTCTTTAAGAATTTTCCATAGTTTGTTCTTATCCACACAGTCAAAGGCTTTGGTGTAGTCAATAAAGCAGATATTTTTCTGAAATCTTGTGCTTTTTCTATGATCCAACAGATGTTGGCAATTTGATCTCTGGTTTCTCTGACTTTTCTAAATCCAGCTTGAACATCTGAGAGTTCATGGTTCATGTACTGTTGAAGCCTGGCTTGGAGAATTTTGAGCATTACTTTGCTAGTGTGTGAGACGAATGCAATTGTGTGGTAGTTTGAACATTCTTTGGCATTGCCTTTCTTTGGGATTGGAATGAAAACTGACCTTTCCCAGTCCTGTGGCCACTGCTGAGTTTTCCAAATTTGCTGGGATATTGAGTGCAGCATTTTCACAGCATCATCTTTTAGGATTTGAAATAGCTCAACTGGGATTCCATCACCTCTACCAGCTTTGTTCGTAGTGATGCTTCCTAAGGCCCACTTGACTTCACATTCCAGGATGTCTGGCTCTAGGTGAGTGATCACACCATCGTGATTATCTGGGTCATGAAGATCTTTTTTTGTACAGTTCTTCTGTGTATTCTTGCCACCTCTTCTTAATATCTTCTGCTTCTGTTAGGTCCATACCATTTCTGTCCTTTATCGAGCCCATCTTTGCATGAAATGTTCCCTTGATATCTCTAATTTTCTTGAAGAGATCTCTAGTCTTTCCCATTCTGTTGTTTTCCTCTATTTCTTTGCATTCATCACTGAGGAAGGCTTTCTTATCTCTCCTTACTATTCTTTGGAACTCTGCATTCAAATGGATATATCTTTCTTTTTCTCCTTTGCCTTTAGCTTCTCTTCTTTTCTCAGCTATTTGTAAGGCTTTCTCAGACAACCTTTTTGCATTTCTTTTCCTTGGGGATGGTCTTGATCACTGCCCCCTGTACAATGTCACGAACCTCCGTCCATAGTTCTTCAGGCACTCTGTCTGTCAGATCTAATCCCTTGAATCTATTTCTCACTTCCACTGTATAGTCATAAGGGATTTGACTTAGGTCATACCTGAATGGCCTAGTGGTTTTGGCCTGCTGCAGGGTCAGGGGCACTCAGTGCAGCAATGCATACATGGGACCTTTTGAAGGAGGTCACCATTATTTTCATTACCTCCACTATAGTTTGGCCTCAGGTAAAACAATAAGGAGGAACACAGCCCCACCCATCAACAGAAAGTTGGATTGAAGATTTACTGAGCATGACCCCACCCATGAGAACAAGACCCAGTTTCCCCCTCAGTCAGTCTCTCCCATTGGGAAGCTTCCATATGCCTTTTATCCTTTCTATCAGAGGGCCAACAGAATGAAAACCACAATCATAAAAAACAAGAGAAGGTAAGTACACATAAAAAAACAAACACATTAATATATGTTGTATACATGTTATATGTATAAAAAGTTTTTGCATATGTGTAAAATGCTTGTGTATATATACAGGTGTTTGTACATATATACAAACACACACATGTATAGTTTTCTTACTTTATGCAAACAGAAATACACCAGGCACTCTGTCCTATATCTTGCTTTTTTTCTGCATATTACTGTATCTTGAATACTGTGTAGTGATGTGCTGGTAAATATTTCACAAACAGCTCTCTTGCCCCTCTATAGCTTAATCTCCATGGAGCAGCTAGGATGGTGCTTCTAAACATTTGGTCACAGCCCTCCTCTGCTGGAAGCCCCTGATGGCTTCTCACCACCTTTAGAACACCATACGTGGTTTTTCTATGCCTGCAAGGCCCTATCTGGGAATTCTCTGGTGACTCAGCTGTAAAGAGTCTGCCTGCAATGCAGGAGACTTGGGTTCGATCCCTGGGTTATGAAGACTGCCCTGGAGAAGGAAATGGCAACCCACTACAGTATTCGTGCCTGGAAAATCCCATGGATGGAGGAGCCTGGCAGGCTACAGTCCACGGGGTCACAAAGTCGGACATGACTGAATGATTTCACTTTGACTTTCAAGGCCCTAGCTGATCTGACCCCCAGCTCCCATCTCACTTCCTACCACCCGCTTGCTCCGCCCAAGGCATATCAACCTTCTGTTTATATTTTGTCCTTGCTTTCCCTTCTGCCTAGTAGGTTCTTCCGCCAGACATCACAGAAGACTCTCCTCCACTCCTTTTACCTTCTCACATAGGTCTCCTATTGAGAACATTCTTTCTGAAATCACACCCCTCATCACTCCCTTTGTTGTTCAGTCACTCAGTTGTATGCTACTCCATGGACTGCAGCATGCCAGGCTTCTCTGTCCTTCACTATCTCCCAGAGTTTGCTCCAACTCATATCCATTGAGTCGAGGATGCCATCCAAACATCTCATCCTCTGTCACCCCCTTCTCCTTCTGCCCTCAATCTTTCCCAGCATCAGGGTCTTTTCCAATGAGTGGGCTCTTCACATCAGGTGGCCAAAGTTATTGGAGCTTCAGTTTCAGCATCAGTCCATTAATTCCTGTTCCTCTTGATAATACTAGTAACTTACAGTTATTGAATTAACTATATTCCAGGAACTATCTGTTTTCCATATTTTAAATCATTTAATCCTTCCAACAACCTTTGGAGGTAGATGATATTATTCTTCCCTCTTTCAGTTCAGTTCAGTTCAGTCGCTCAGTCGTGTCTGACTCTTTGTGACCCTGTGAATCGCAGCACGCCAGGCCTCCCTGTCCATCACCAACTCCCGGAGTTCACTCAGACTCATGTCCATTGAATCAGTGATGCCATCCAGCCATCTCATCCTCTGTCGTCCCCTTCTCCTCCTGCCCCCAATCCCTCCCAGCATCAGTCTTTTCCAAGGAGTCAACTCTTCACATGAGGTGGCCAAAGTACTGGAGTTTCAGCTTTAGCATCATTCCTTCCAAAGAAATCCCAGGGCTGATCTCCTTCAGAATGGACTGGTTGGATCTCCTTGCAGTCCAAGGGACTCTCAAGAGTCTTCTCCAACACCACAGTTCAAAAGCATCAATTCTTTGGCACTCAGCCTTCTTCACAGTCCAACTCTCACATCCATACATGACCACAGGAAAAACCATAGCCTTGACTAGACAGACCTTTGTTGGCAAAGTAATATCTCTGCTTTTGAATATGCTATCTAGGTTGGTCATAACTTTTCTTCCAAGGAGTAAGCGTCTTTTAATTTCATGGCTGCATGGAGTCATACAAACGATTAAGTAACTTCCCTAAGATTACAGAACTTGTAAGTGTCAGGGATAGGTTTAAAACCCAGTTGAATTCCTGAGTCATATTCTATATAGTCCCTCATCTGCTTTTTTAAAAAATATAATATTATACTGCCTTTGCCCAGATTTTTTAACATAGTACTTATCACTATATTATATATCTGACATATATCAGATATTATACTATATGTCTACATCTTTATTATATATTATTTTTGCCTATTAGACCTACTGGGTTATAAGATTTCTGAAGGCAAACTTTACTTATTTTCTTCACTACCATATATCACATATCTAAAACAATATCAACACACGGTACATGACACATAATTATTCAGTGAGTAAGTGGGGATATATATATATATGTGTGTGTGTGTGTGTGTGTGTATATAGGGCTTCCCTGGAGGCTCAGATGGTAAGCGATCTGCCTGCAATGCAGGAGACCTGGGTTCAGTCCCTGGGTTTGGAAAATCCCCCGCAGAAGGGAATAGCTACCCACTCCAGTATTCTTGCCTGGACAATTCCACGGACAAAGGGGCCTGGCAGGCCATATAGTCCACGGGGTCGCAAATAGTCACACATGACTGAGCAACTAACACACACACACACACACACAGAGTGTGTGTATGTAGAAACTTACAGATAAACTGAAAAGTAGGAGAGGATGTGTTTTTGAGAGTGAGGAAAGAAAGGTGAATACCCCCTACCCCAAACACTGACATCAACACATACGGCTGCAAACAATAAAGATGCTACAAAGAACAGTTTATAGCTTTTTGTGACAAGATATAAACTACTTCATCTAAAGGATATATCAGTGAATATGGATTAAAAAAAAGAAATATAAGAGTTATACAGAAGGCAATGGTTTAGCAACTTTCTTTTTCTGGAGAAAGTATATTTGAAGATGGTGTTGAATAAAGAAAAAAAGTGGTTTTAGCTGGCAGGTGGGAAGTGAGAAGAAAAAAATAATATTTTTTGGACCTAAATTAAAAAAAAATCTAATTGATGACAGTTTGGTCTTAAAACACTATTTTAAAAAAAGTATATTAAGGCAGATATCATCCAGCGGAATTTCAAGATTAGAAACAAAATTTTATCACATTTGGATCTGGTCAGTTTGGCCTAGTCCTGGTTGCCTCCCTGAAAACAGTTCATCATAATGTAGTGGTCTTTCTTAATTAGTTGATGGAGAACATTGTAGTCATGTCCATAGGGTGATTTGGTTGTCTGTTTCCTTCTGCCTGTAAAAAGGGACTTTTTAAAAAGCTAGTACAATGACCAGATGTCCTGTTTAGGGTGGGACATATCTAGTTTCTGATTAGAATATGAGCTTTTGGACAATTACATTTCTTGCATGTTTCAGAACTGATGGTGAGGAGAGAAAAGACTTTTTGCTCAGCGGCTCAGTCATGTCCAACTCTTTGAGACCCCACACACTGTAGCCTGCCAAGCTTCTCTGTCCGTGGGATTTCCCAGGCAATACTGGAGTGGGTTGCCGTTTCCTCCTCCAGGGGATCTTCCCAATTCAGGGACCGAACCCGCTTCTTCTGCGTCTCCTGCATTGCAGGTGAATTCTTCACTGCTAAGCCACAAGGGAAGCTCCAAAGACTTTTTAAAACAATATATATGTAAATAAATTAACTCGAAACTTTTATGTGATCCTTATTAGTTATCATTCATATCCGTTTAGAGAACCTGGGTTGAGCGATAATAAACAAAGAAGGGACTTCCATATGGAAAGAATGTGGCAATTGATGAACATCAGCGTATGATTTAAAAAATAAATTAATAAAAGCCCTGGGTGGATGAGTTTAAATTTTACCCTTGACCACTCATCTTCTTTTGACTTCTTCTATTGTTTGCAGTCTCATTTACCATCCTTCATAACACTCTGTTCATGCCTCTGTTAGCGGTACTGTAGCTTATCACTGTTAAGAAATTTACCACAAGCTAACGGTAATTTACCACTCAACTACTTTTGTTATCTTTGCAACTTATTTAATCTTGTGGAGCCCATCTTCTTATTTGTAAAACTGGGATAGGCTTCCCTTGTGGCTCAGACAGTAAAGCGTCTGCCTACAATATGGGAGACACGGGTTCAATCCCTGGATCGGGAAGATCTCCTGGAGAAGGAAATGGCAACCCACTCCAGTATGGAAAATCCCATGGTTGGTGGAACCTGGTAGGCTACAGTCCATGGGGTTGCAAAGAGTCGGATACAACTAAGCAACTTCACTTTCACTTTGACTGGTGGCTTAGATGGTAAAGAATCTGCCTTCAAGGTGGGAGACCTGTGTTCAATCCCTGGGTTGGGAAGATTCCCCTGGAGGAGGGCATGGTAACCCACTCCAGTATTCTTGTTTGGAGACTCCCCATGGACAGAGCAGCCTGGTGGGCTACAGTCCATGGGGTCACAAAGAGTCAGACACGACTGAGCAACTAAGCACAGCACAGCACAATAGCAGTGACCTCATGAGGTCACTTATGTGAAGATTCAGTAAGGTAATACGTGAACATGCATGCTAAGTCATTTCATTCGTGTCCAACTTTTTGCTACCCTATGGACTGCATCCTGCCAAACTCCTCTATCCATGGGGATTCTCCAGGTGAGAATGCTGGAGTGGATTGCGGTGCCCTCCTCCAGGGGATCTTCCTGACCCAGGGATGGTGCTCTGTGTCTCTTATGTCTCCTGCACTAGGAGGTGGGCTCTTTACCACTAGCACCAGCTGGGAAGCCCAATACATGAACTAAAATTGCACACACAGTTATAATTATTTTTCCAAAGAATTGATCAAGATTCGATTAGAATTATTAGCTGGGAATTCGGAAACACTCTCTCCTTAAAAAATATTTATTTATTTGGCTGCCTTGGGTCTAAATCGTGGCACACAGGATCTTTGATCTTGTGGGATCTTTCGTTGTGGCATGTGGGATCTTTCGTTGTGGCATGTGGGCAGCATGTGAACTCAGTTGAGGCATGTGGGATCTAGTTCCCTGACAAGAAATCAAACCTGGGCCCCCTGTGTTGGGAGCATGGAGTCTCAGCCACTGGACAACCAATAAAGTCCCCAGAAACATTCTCTTGACGTTTTGATTTTGCTCTGGATCCCAGGTCCTTTCCTCTACTCAGGGACCACATTTCTGTAATTATCTCCCCTTTCCCTTCTTTTTGGCACATCCCCTTTGACCCCCAAGCATGACTTTTAAGGCTTCTTCCCTTTGCTTCCTCGATCCCTTCAATAACTGCCTGTTTCACTGTAGCCTTTCACAGCAAAGCTGATTGAATAAGTTGTCTGTACTTGCTGTCATTACTTCCCCTTCTCTTTCAACTCACTCCAGTCAGGTTTATTTCTCCACCACTTTAAAGAATCAACACTTGCTAAGACTACTTCCATCCTGCTAAATGCAGTGCTATTTTTTCGTATTTGGCCACTGATCAGTTCTTAATACATTCTCTTAGCTTCAATGTCATCCTTTTTTCCTTATATTTCTTCTATTTTGCTACTCTTTTTAAATCTCTGACGCTGGCTCATCTGTTTCTCCTGACGTGTAAGTGTAGAAGTGCCCCAGAATTTTTGGTTCAACTTAATTCCCTTCCCCCTTTATGTGTGATTTGTTCATCTCATCTATATGTGGTGATGACTCTCAAATTTATGTCTTTGAAACTGACATCCGTGTTCAACTCCCAAGTCTTGTATCCAAAAGTCTGATAGCCATTTCCACTTGGATTGTTAATAGGCATCTTAAACCGAATATGTCCAAAACCCTTGAGTCCTCCTCCCTTTCTTCAAACCAGCTGCTCTCCATACCTTTTTCATCTCCGTGGCACCATTATACACATTATGCAACATTATACACCATATGGAGAAGGAAATGGCAACCCATTCCAGTGTTCTTGCCTGGAGAATCCCAGGGACGGGGAGACTGGTGGGCTGCCGTCTCTGGGGTCACACAGAGTTGGACACGACTGAAGTGACGCAGCAGCATACACCATTATACACCAAGCATAACTCCTAGGCCCATCCTTGATTTCTTTCTCGCTTTCACACTCTACTTCCAATCCATTAGCAGATTCTGTCAGCTCTACATTAAAAACAAATCTTGCGCCTGACCACTTCTTATCCCTTCCACCGCTGTCACCTAGTCCCTGCCACCACCTTCTCTTCCCAGGGCTACAATATCTATTTATTAAGTGGCCTTCCAGTTACTGCCCCCCAAACCCCTTTACACAGAGCAGTCAAAGTGACCTTTTTAAACATAAATCAGATCATATCTCTGTTGCTTTAAAACCCTCCATTGGCTTCCTTGGACTGCAGCTTAGAATACCACCTTCCTTAGAATACGACCAGCCTCTGCCTCCCTCTCTGACCTCATCTTGGATCCTCTCTCAATTTATCACCGATCTCCAACTATACTGCCCTCCTTTACATTTATTTTAACAAATCAAGCTCATTGCTGACTCTGAGCCTTTGCATTATCTGATACTTCAATGTAGACCTGTGCAGGTGTTTGCCTGGCTGATTCTTCGGTTCATTCAGGTCTGTGCTCAAATGTCACCTTCCTCAGAGAGGCCACTCTCTGGAAAGAGGTCCCTTCTCCTTACCACTTGCGTGCACGCTAAGTCACATTAATCATATCCAGCACTTTGAGACGTTGTAGCCCACCAGTCTCCTCTGTCCATGGGATTCTCCAGGCAAGAATACTGGAGTGGGTTGCCACACCCTCCTTCAGGGGATCTTCCCAACCCAGGGATCAAACCTGTGTCTCTCTTGTCTCCTGCTATGGCAGGCGGATTCTTTATCACTGGCACCACCTGGGAACCCCAATCCTCACCACTCTCTATCCCAATTATACTTCACAGCATGTATCACTCTCCTCTAGGATCTCGTTTATATCCTTGGGGCTCTCTTCCCACACTACGTGCCGCAAGAGCAGCAAAGGCATTTGTTTTGTTCACTATAACATCCCCCGTATTTAGAAGAGGGCCTGTCTTACTATAGGTGTTCAGTAAATGTTACTTAAATGAATGGACAGGGCTCCATTTATTTGACTATTCTTTCTGTCTCCTCATTTGACCAAGAAACTCGGGGACTCTGCTTCTTACTGGAATACCATGCTGTTACTGAAATCTGGTGCTCCTCAGTGTGCAGAAGGTGCTGGTCTGGCAGTGACTGAGATCTCTGTTCAGGCTTCAGTGAGTTTTAAAGGGAGACCAAGCCCACTCCTCCATTCTTAGCTCAGCCAAAAGTATCTCTTTTCTTGGGTTCCGATGGTTACAGTTCCTATTCTACTCTCTATTCTTCCAGTCGCCATACACAGCCACCTCAGAGGAGGCTACCTGGTCCCAGAAGCACTGAGTTTCAGAATGTGCTCTGGACTCCACTACCCACATGAACCTCAAACCAGCTAACAGAAAAGAGCCTCTTTGAATCCAGACAATCTCTTGTCACCTTCCTTGTAAAAGAAAGAACGAGAGGGGAAAAGGAAAGAAAGAAAAAAATATATAAAAAGAAAAGAAAAAGCACAAATTGAATTTTTTTGAGGTTATTCCTCTGAATAAAGTGATTCACTGATTTAGTCATTTAATAAATGTTTATTGGTTGCCAGCCAGATACCAGGTATTCTTCTGGGCAATTGTTATATTACTGTAATCATCTCTATTGTCTTACACATCAGTCCATATTGCATTGTGAATTTTTTAAGAGCAGTAATACTCTTCATTGTATTAAATACTCAATAATTGTCTATTGCTTGAATAAATGAAATCAAAGAGATAGTTAATGAAAGACTTAAGGAAGATTTGGCCCAGTTATAGTCATAATTAAATGAAAACAAAGAATAATGATTGCTCTTTAAATCATATTGCTATTACAATAAAACAAGTTTTAATGTTTAATAATTGTCATAATCTGACAACCATAAAACATAAACATTTTCCATGTTTTCTTTTGATTTTTGTCCATTTACACATACATTTTCACATATTTCTAACTTTATTTTCTGTGTTATCTTTTGCATTTCTCCTTAATACTGATGACAGACATTTTTGCATGTTTTTAACTTGTCATATATTACCTTTCTGTCTGTATTTTAGTAATTTCTCTTTATTTATTATATCTTGAAATTTTCGTTTATTTATTTTTGGTTGTGCTTGGTCTTGATTGCTGTGCCCAGGCTTTCTATAGCTGCGGCGAGTGGGGGCTACTCTCCAGTTGCCCTGTGCAGACTTCTCCTTGTAGTGGCTTCTCTTGTTGGGGCGCACAGGCTGTAGGCACACGGGCTTCAGTAGCTGTGGCACGTAGGTTTAGTTGCCCTGTGGCATGTGTGATCTTCCTGGACCAGGGATCGAACCTGCATTGCATCCCCTTTATTGGCAGGCAGATTCTTAACCACTGGACCACCAGGGAAGTCCTCTCTTCCCTTATTTTTGAAATCCCTGTTGGATACCCTGTGGTTTAGCACTATCACCCCCGAACAACGTACCAGGTATTTTGTACTTTTTTCACAGATTGCAAGGTAAGGGAGTCCCTGGGAAAGTTCATCTCACTGTGAAGGAAGAGGTGCTGCCACGTCAAGGACCGGTCAGTCCCAGATGCACTCAGGAGAGAGAAGAGGTGTGCCTAACCAAGCTGCTCGAACAGAGAAGAGTGTGTGGAGGGTGATGTTTAGCTCCATCTTGCATACTGATGAACGTTTCTACCTCCTGGCCCTTGGAGAGCAGCCTTTCTAGATACCATCTGCCAAGTTTGTGCTTTTCTTTCTGTTTTGCATAAAGCTTTTGTTTTCACTATGCTGCTATTGAGTAGGGGAAAGTGAGAGAACACCAGATTTCAGGGCCCTGCATGTTTCTCCTCTGCCTTTTAATGGAGCTTAGCTTTTTTTTTTTTTTTTTACCACTTGTTATTGTCAAGTATAAGATGAGTACAGAGAAGGACTACTGCATCTAACACAGGATGGTGCTCCTTGAAGAAATTAGCAGGAAATAAGAGAGGTTTTTTTTTTTTTTTTTTTTAATAGGAGCTTCCTCTCTGCCACTCTCAGCTTGGGAAGAAGCAGAAGTTTATTTGCAAAATTATATTGAAAATAAATGAGAAAAAGAGTTCCAGGCAACTCTTCTGGAATAGAACTAGTTTTAAATTATATAATGAAGAAATGGCTCTTGTAATTCAATGTTGATTAGTATTCTGTGAGCTATGAATCTAGGATTGGAAATAGGAGATCCAACTAAGGAGTGAAAGGAGGAAGTTCTCTGGGTGACTTGCTCTCAAATCTTAGAGATATTCAATATATCGTAAACCAGAGAATTGAGGATTTAAGTTATTTTGTTTTAATTTCTCCTCTTTTACTTATCAAGGTATGTTTTAACACTTGAAATATGCTTTGAGCTGTTAAGAAAAAATTCAGCTGAGTAAATTTAAAGATATAATTGACTTTATTAAAAGATTCATGAATTCAGCATCCCAGCTAACAAATAAAAGAGGCTCTCAGGAGCTACAGCAAATGGAAGGCTTTTATAAGCAGAAGGAGGCTGGGACAAAGACATTAAAATACTATATTATTTCAAGCAAGGTCACCTTCCTTTAGGGGAAAGTTGGGGGTCTTAGGTAGATTACCCCACTAGTGCTGATCAGGAAATTCCAGATATCAGTTTAAAATTCCACTCCTTTGGAGAAGGAAATGGAAACCCACTCCAGTGTTCTTGCCTGGAGAATACCGGGGACGGGGAAGCCTGGTGGGCTGCCGTCTGTGGGGTCGCACAGAGTCGGACACGACTGGGGCGACTTGGCAGCAGCAGCAGCAGCAGCAGCATAGACTCATTTACCAGTGGATGATGACTCAGATCTACAGGATCGAAGATTTGATCTAAATGAGAACAGATTCAGTTCTTACAAGTATGAAAGCCTCAAGAAGTTATCTTTTTGCAAAAGAAATAGTAAATGATTTAACAGTCTTCATATATGTTAATGTTTCAAATGTATTTGTATCATAATATGTAACATAATGTGTGACAATATCTGCAGTAAAAAAAAATAAAATAAAAAATAAAAGTCCACTCCTGGGAGAGGATGAAACTGCAGTGTCATTATTTAGTCACTCAGTTGTATCTGACTCTGCAAGCCCATGGACTGTGGTCCGCCAAGCTCTTCTGTCCACGGAATTTTCCTGGCAAGGGTACTGGAGTGGGTCGCCATTTCCTCCTCCAGAGGATCTTCCTGACCTGAGGATCAAACCCACGTCTCCTGCATTAGCAGGCAGATTCTTTACTGCTGAGCCACCAGGTAACTCACCAGCCCTAACCAGGGAATTCCAGACATTGGTTTAAAATTCCACTGCTGGGAGAGGCTGAAATTGCAACTAAGTTAGGTATTAAATCTCAGTGAGGCTTAGTGTAAGTGACCCTGCTTTGAGGTCTGTTGCTTCTTTTTAACAACTCCCCCCTTTTGATCAAACACTCAGCCTAACTGAAAGATGTGGCCAACATTTAAAGCTTTAACGCCACTCTCAGCCACCACTCTATAGTTCTCACAGCTCTCCTTGATTCCTGTTTCTTGCCGAATCTTTTATGGTATTCACAGGTTGCATTTCAGGCTTGTATTTTTTAAGTTGGTCACTCCTTTGTTTCTTTTTCCATGTTCCAAACTTAGGGAGATTATTTGCTGGGAGATCATTTTGCTTGGTAGTTAGCAGCTAGGAACATGCATTTGATAAGCTCTTACTAGAATACAATGCACAAGAGAGATTGTTATGATTATTTTAAGCAGGATCATTTCCATATCTAAAGTATATTTTGGAGCCATGGCCCCCAAGACCCAAACCAATCAAAATCATGTAAGTCAAAAAAAGACACCTTGATGAAGTCAGCTGTTAAAGCCAAATGGCTTGTTCAGAGATAGTATGTAACTGAGTTTCAACTTCCTCAGAAGGTTGCAGCAGGTGGTGGTGGCACAGACCACCATCTTTTTCAGCTAAAAGATGAGATCAGATCAGTCGCTCAGTCCAGTCCGACTCTTTGCAACCCCATAAATCGCAGCCCCAGGCCTCCCTGTCCATCACCAACTCCTGGAGTTCACTGAGACTCACATCCATCGAGTCAGTGATGCCATCCAGCCATCTCATCCTCTGTCATCCCCTTTTCCTCTTGCCCCCAATCCCTCCCAGCATCAGAGTCTTTTCCAATGAGTCACCTCTTCGCATGAGGTGGCCAAAGTACTGGAGTTTCAGCTTCAGCATCATTCCTTCCAAAGAAGTCCCAGGGCTGATCTCCTTCAGAATGGACTGGTTGGATCTCCTTGCAGTCCAAGGGACTCTCAAGAGTCTTCTCCATCACCACAGTTCAAAAGCATCAATTCTTGGGCGCTCAGCCTTCTTCACAGTCCAACTCTCACATCCATACATGACCACAGGAAAAACCATAGCCTTGACTAGACAGACCTTTGTTGGCAAAGTGATGTCTGCTTTGAATATGCTATCTAGGTTGGTCATAACTTTCCTTCCAAGGAGTAAGCGTCTTTTAATTTCATGGCTGCCGTCACCATCTGTAGTGATTTTGGAGCCCAGAAAAATAAAATCTGACACTGTTTCCACTGTTTCCCCATCTATTTCCCATGAAGTGATGGGACCGGATGCCATGATCTTTGTTTTCTGAATGTTGAGCTTTAAGCCAACTTTTTCACTCTCCACTTTCACTTTCATCAAGAGGCTTTTTAGTTCCTCTTCACTTTCTGCCATAAGGGTGGTGTCATCTGCATATCTGAGGTTATTGATATTTCTCCTGGCAATCTTGATTCCAGCTTGTGTTTCTTCCAGTCCAGCGTTTCTCATGATGTATTCTGCACATAAGTTAAATAAACAGAGTGACAATATACAGACTTGACGTACTCCTTTTCCTATTTGGAATCAGTCTGTTGTTCCATGTCCAGCTCTAACTGTTGCTTCCTGACCTACCTTCTCAAGAGGCAGGTCAGGCGGTCTGGTATTCCCATCTCTTTCAGAATTTTCCACAGTTTATTGTGATCCACACAGTCAAAGGCTTTGGCATAGTCAATAAAGCAGAAGTAGATGTTTTTCTGGAACTCTCTTGCTTTTTCCACGATCCAGCAGATGTTGGCAATTTGATCTCTGGTTCCTCTGCCTTTTCTAAAACCAGCTTGAACATCAGGAAGTTCACAGTTCGCATATTGCTGAAGCCTGGCTTGGAGAATTTTGAGCATTACTTTACTAGCGTGTGAGATGAGTGCAATTGTGCGGTAGTTTGAGCATTCTTTGGCATTGCCTTTCTTTGGGATTGGAATGAAAACTGACCTTTCCCAGTCCTGTGGCCACTGCTGAGTTCTCCAAATTTGCTGGCATATTGAGTGCAGCACTTTCACAGCATCATCTTTCAGGATTTGGAATAGCTTAACTGGAATTCTATCACCTCCACTAGCTTTGTTCGTAGTGATGCTTTCTAAGGCCCACTTGACTTCACATTCCAGGAAAATTGGGCTCAATAATGGACAGAAATGGTATGGACCTAACAGAAGCAGAAGATATTAAGAAGAGATGGCAAGAATACACAGAAGAACTGTACAAAAAAGATCTTCACGACCCAGATAATCACGATGGTGTGATCACTGACCTAGCTAAAAGATAATCAAGGGCTATCCTGTTATCAAGAAGAACTTTGGCCAGATTGTCTAAGGGTCTGTGTTGCATGGGCTTCCCACGTGGTCCAGTGGTAAAGAATCCACCTGTGAATGCAGGAGACGCAGGAGATGCGGGTTCGATTCCTGGGTCGGGACAATCCCCTGGAGAAGGAAATGCCAACCCACTCCAGCATTCTTGTCTGGAAAACCCCACGGACAGAGAAGTCTGGTGGCTACGGCCCATGGGGCTGCAAAGAGTCTGACGCAACTTAGTGACTGAACACACACATGCGCTATTGCTGTTGCATCAGATACTGCAATATTTTTAAGAGTCAAGGAGAGCTTCCTGATTATAGTCTAATTTGTATTCACTCATAACTAGAGAAGTTGAGCCCTACCAAAAGAAGTAAATACTGAAACAAGAATGCCTCTTGGTCAGCCCTTTCAAACTTGATAATTTAAATTCTAGGAAGTTGACCAATGAGGTCTCAATTTGTTTTTAGACAATTAAGGGCACAGTTAGATAACCTAAAAGGCATTGCCTGGCTATGTGCCAGCCTTCTAGGTATTCACAGGCTCAAGGAGGATGATAATCATCACAGACAAAGATAAATCCTGTGGGGGCACAAACCACTTTCACTAAGGTACTGTTACCGGACTCATTTGCAGGGAGTGCTGCATTTTCCTGTTCAAGCCAAGAGTCAGTTAGGTTCTTTTCCTGGCCCGAAATAAAAAGTTGTTCTAAATTCCAGACATCACCCCCTCTAAGCAATGTCCTGGGAGATATGTGTGACATCATTATTTTGCAGGCCATTGAGATCCTTTGTAAAGGGAAGAGGTTTCATGTTTAGTTAAAATATGAAATCTTTATCTTGCAACTTGTGTGGAAGCAGTCTACATTGATGTCAGCTATTTCTTTTCTTAGTCAATTTGATTTGAAGGTGTACAGCATTTACACAGGAGCAGATGGCAGGAAGAGTATTCAGCTAGGAGATGTATATCCAGAGTTCAAATTCTTGATGTTTGGTTGTCATTTGGGTAGTGAAGAAGGCCTGGTGTAGTCCCTTCCAGAGAAATTTGAGGGCAGTCTTTGCTCTTAGGGATTCAAAAATAGAAGGGTGGAAGAAAACTGGAAATGTTAGTTTGGAGAGTTGTCATCAGATATTTGAGGAAACTACAAGAGTTCAGGTTTTTTTTCAGATATCTTCTCAGGTTTCAGCTGGGACAACAGTGAATATTTCTGGCAGTACTGAACAATCCCTTGGTTTTAGGAGGCATTCCCAAAGAAGGTGCAAAAGACATTACCATGCCAAGATCTCAGAGTTACTCCCAAAGATGGCCAAAATAAAGACTTAGATAATGACCAAAAAGAAGATGACAGCTGTCCCAGGGAGAGAAAGGATCAATAACCACTGGGTCTGGTTTTGGAAAGGAGGGGATAACGTGACATTATATCTTCCTTTCTCATTTGGACCTACACACTGAAATCTAAGGAGAGCTGACTCTGGTAAGAATTCTCACACTTAGCCAACTTTTGCTGGCTTTCCCAGGACTCCATCTGCGGGCTTCGGTATTTACCAGAATTTGGCAAAGTTATCCATTAATTTTATATTTAGTTTTCCCTTTGATGATTATGGAAATAACAGCAATTTACCAGAAAAATCCCTTGGAGTCCCAGACAACTTTGGGAAGTGCCCAAATGGGGGCCCTCCTTTGAAGATAGATATAGGGGTGCTTGTCAGGTCATTAACTTGGCAGAGTTTTGTGTGTGGTCATGTAGTCTTTTCAGAGTGGAAAAACAATTCAGACAGAGGATGACTAGAATGAGCACTCAAAGGAGTATAGCGGGGAGAGCAGGAGTTTTGTCAGTCTTAGTCTTTTGTTTTAGGTACCTCAAATATCTTTAATCTTTCATTAGTCTCTAACAGCGAATCTTTTAATGAATTATTTTTTTGGAATTATAAAGCCTTTTGGAGGCTTCTATATACAAATTAAAATAATTATTCTACTGTTTGATGTGAGAATTGTTACTTTTAAGTGCACTTTTTGAATAATCTTATCCAAGTGGGACAGTGCTCACCATGACCATTATATTCTAGATTGTAAATCCCCTGAGAGTTTGCAGCAGTTTGGCAGGATCTCAGGCATAGACAGAATTTAACCTGCATTTTTGTCCCACCATATCTGGCTGCAAATGGGGTGCAATCCACATCTCTGTCCAGCCATATTTTGGGAACCCCTCCACCACCAACCTGATGGTTAGTTACCAAGTCAGATTCTCAGGAGACAAAATTCTAGATCGTCTTTGTAAGATCTTGCCAATTTTGTAGGTATTTATAGCTTTGGGACCACAGTTTTCAGATATAAAATAAATAGATTGCCAGATGGTAGCACATTCAACTTGAAACCACGCCCCATAGAGTTAACAGAAGCTGATGTCGTAAAAGAAATCCCAAGTGTGTCTTACAGAACAACAGATAAAGGAACGGTTTGTTTAAAAACTCTTCTTCTAACATGCCTTTAGTGATGAAGCTTGCTTTATGTATTCCTTTTTCTTATTCTTCTTTCTTTAATTGTATACTCTCCAAGCTTCACATAGGTTAGATAATATATTACAAGACTTTTTAACCACTTAGCTAACACCTCTAATCCATGAGGTCACTACAATGGGGGCTTAAGTTGTTTCCTAGAAACTCAGTCAGCCTGTCCAGTTCAAGTTGGCTAAAGTTGTTTGGGATCACTGACCCTAAAACTGGGCCTGTGTAGGTATTGGATGAAATGACCTTTTGATGTCAGAGGGCTGAAAAGTCCACTCTCGAATAAAGCTGATCACCTACAATTTTGAATATGCATCCCACTAAGAAGCATGTAACCCAAATATACCTGCCCAGGAGGCTTACTACCTCACCTTTTCCCTACCTCCAATCACTTTTCCCTACACCTAAGACCACCTTGCTTCTTTATGCCATTGATATCTCAAGGCCCTTGCCTTCAGGGAGGTAGATCTGAGACTTGTTCTATCTCCTCTCTTGGCTGTCTTGTGAATAAACTCTTTCTCTGCTACAAACCTTGGCATCTCAGCATGTGGCTTGCTACAAGTCAGGCAAGTAAGCCTGGCTGGGTAACAAAGTCTGGATATAAAGGATGCCATTTCTTTAACTAGGCCTTTGGTTTTGTGGAGCTGAACCAACACCTAAGAGAGATACATGTGGTGTTGGAACCTGTGGGGTGTTTTACAGCATAACTTGTTGCACAGAAATTTTCTTGAGTCTGGTGGGAAACTTAGCATCCAACCAACCTATTCCATAAACAACTTATTGTGGAAGTTTTCTCGAGGTGGCAAGCACTGTACAATGTTTAAATGTACAATCCATAGACACCAATTTTTTAGGTTTTCTGGCTTCCAAAATCCCCATTAGCCGTAGCTTTTACTGGACCTAGTCCAGTTTTTAAACCAACCCAGTATGATCCCAGTAGGAAACCACCAACAATTCTCATGGCTCTTTGGGCTGGGGAAATGGATGAAACTAGTAAAAGAGCCCCACACTGAGATCCTCCAGCCCTCTACAAGAGCTGTGAGCCCGCAAGTACTGAGGTTACTACTGCCCAAAGCCCCCACAGGCTGAGGTCAAGGGCAGAAACCCTGGGACTCCCACACTCACATTATTTCCAAAATCCTTCTGTCACCCCAAAATTCTCCATGAAATGCACCATGACTCCATTTTGGGTTTGTTGTTTCTTTTTAGCAGGGCTATAACATAATTGCTTGAGCCGGAGATTTAATGGTGAACAGGAGCATCCCCTGGAAGCCAACATATGGATAGCAGGTATAATTAAAGAGAGCTGCTAAGAGGGAGAAGATTCTGGAGGTGAGGGTCAACCCAAAACTGAAGGCTAAACTGTTTAGCAGCCTCTTCCTAATAGAAGATCTCCTGCCAGAGCCAAACTTGAATATTATCATTTCAGTTTTATTTTTATTACAAAAGTAGCTTATACTTTGATAAGTATCCTCAAGCCCCTCCAAATTCTTTTGAAAATATTTAAAGTAATGTGAGGAAATCAAGTCAAGTGGAACTTAAATAACGACATTTTTATAAGCGCTAAGATCTAGCACAATTAAAAGTCTGAGTTATTAAAATCAGAATGGAATTACTGAAAAGCCAAAGCCCATCCACCCTGACATTCTAATATGCTCATTCATTCATCTATTCTTGCACTGAACAGTTACTGACAATTAAGTGCTAGGTATTATAGGCAGGAGTGAGTGGAACACTGTTGTTATCTACGTATTTAATACATTCAGAATGTGTTTGGATAAGTGAGGCTTAAGTGTGTGGGGCACAAATACTTTAAGGCATGAGTGAGGCTACCGGCTCAGGGCCTTATCTACACTCTGCATCCTTGGAAATTTCACTTGATGTCAGAATGTGGTTAATGCTATCCACATTCTTCTACTACACCATCTTGTCTGAAGATTAGTGACCTTAATCACTATTCACTGTAAAGTCCCACAATTTAAATACCAGGCGATTATAGCATATGGTTTTTTGAGCCTGATGAATTTTGTATCAATAAATACCCAAAATATACAGAAGATTTCTCTTCATGGCCTCTGATATACATGGGAACAGTGTGAAGAGTACGAAGTGGAAGTCAGTGTACCTTGTGCAACTCTGAATACTGTGCAAAATTGTTGGTGTTGGAATCATAGATTGGAACACTAAAACAAGGAAAATCTGTACTAGACACCACTTTGTTATGCAAAAAAAAAAAAAAAAAACCCACCAAAAAAAACAACTTTGTAATGCAAGTATTTATTGCACTCAGCTGAGAGGAAGCCTTCACAAGTTAATTTGTCTTCTGATTTACCTAAACTGCTTCTGCTGCTCAGATTCTGCGTAACTCCAAAGCAGTTCTATCTCTGATATGGGCAGCTATAGCACCCACAAATTTTCACTGCATTTGGAGTTCTACCTTTTGTTTTGAAGATAAAGGGCAGGAGATCCAAAATGTTTCCTAGGAGCCTGAATAGTACTGGTCATGGGAGAGGGTACTGATAGTTAAGGGCCAGAGTTCAGCATCTGTAGGAGAGGCACTCATGTTTTTTAATAAATCTGTGATATGTAAGGTCCTTTAAAGCATGGGGTCCAGGATAAGGGCCACTCCTGTCTAGGTCTAAGTGCCGTAGTGGTTAGTGAAACTGGGAATTTAATGCCAAGTTCATCTGCAGGGTGATCGAGATGGCTGTGGGCTTCCCCCGTGGTGCCAGTGCTAAAGAACCCACGTGCCAACGCAGGAGTCATAAGCGACCCAGGGTTCAGTCCCTGGGTCGGGGAAGATCCCCTGGAGGAGAGCGTGGCAACACATTCCAGTATTCTTGCCCAGAGAATCCCAAGGACAGAGGAGGCCCTCTGGGGTTGCAGAGTCCAAAAGGACTTAAGTGACTTGGTACGTGCGCGCTAGGTGGCTGAATTTTTCTTAGAATTTCTTCAGCATCAAGAAAGACAGTGCTAGAATACTGGCTTAGAGAATTATAGCAAACCTCTAAGTTTGACTTTCCCCCAAACTAGGTGTAACTGATAGTGCTATGAAGACTTTTTAAAGAAAGGAAAAAGCATATACACCAAAAAGAGGATAGTAAAGTGAACCCCATTTCCAATGCCTAGCTCCAAGACTTACCCACTGATGGTCAGTCTTCATCTATACCTCTATCCATTCCTCCTCCCTCAAAGACTCATTTTAAAGCAAATCCTAGGTGTTTTATAAGTGAAAATCGCTCAGCCGTGTCCGACTGTTTGCGACCATGGACTATACAGTCCATGAAATTCTCCAGGCCAGAATACTGTACGGGTAACCGTTCCCTTCTCCAGGGGATCTTCCCAACCCAGGGATTGAACCCAGGTCTCCCACATTGCAGGCGGATTTTTTACCAGCTGAACCACGAGGGAAGCCCAAGAATACTGGAGTGGGGAGCCCATCCCTTCTTCAGCGGATTTCCCAGTCCCTGGAATCCAACCAGGGTCTCCTGCATTGCAGGCGGATTCTTTACCAACTGAGCTACCAGGGAAGCCTAGATGTCTTATAACATCCTATTTATTTCTGTAAGATATAATCACAATACCATTATCCAATGATTCCTACTTAACTACCCTTCACAGCTTCATCCTTGTGAAAAGCACTGTCTGGTTCTTACTTTGAGGATGTAAATTATTTGCCATGAAGAAATAGTGGTGTAGTGTTCCGCATGTTTGAAGTCACAAGATCTGAAGAGGTGTGCCATGAATGTACAGTTAAAGTTACACTAAATCTGTTTGTCCGGCTTGGCTTCAACAACTGCATATTTTGGACCTAACTGACCTGGTTTAATTTTTTTCCCCTTACCCTCTGGAAAGCACGGCGTGGGAAGGAGATGTGGTGTCTGTGTTAAATGCCGAGGCGTGTTTGAACTTGTTTCTTTTTCCAAAACGTACAAGTTGCTGAGCGAACCATGGACTTATGTGAACAAGTGCTGCAAGAAAAAAATAAAAGAGACAAAACTGGCTGAGTTAGGAAAAATCGTCGGCTTCGGGTCACGTTCTTGCAGTCGGCAGTCCCGGCCGGTTTGCTCCGGGCGTGCTGGAGGTCAGCGGCCTCGGACTGGGTTCCTGGGTCTCGGGCAGCTCTCTGGCTCCAGGGCGTTTCCTCCTTTTCCGGCCTCGGAAAGTTTTGTTTTGGTTCTTAATTCCCTATCAAGGAAAGGCACCCTGTTGACCATTTCTCAGAGTCTCCTCCGGTTGGCCAGAAGCCAAGTTTCCCCCGTCCCAGTTGGCCCCAACTTGGGTCCCTCTCCGAGATCCTCGAAAGCTCAGGAAGCGAGTCTTCTGAGGAGGGAGAGAGAAGGCAGCCTGGCGGTGGGTTCCACTGTTTCTGGCCGACCCTTCTCTTCGCTCCGTCCCTATGCCGGTACCCATCGCACAGCGAAGGGGGCGGGCAGTCTCCCGGGTGATGCTCCGGGGCCGGGTTCGCCACCATTCCAAAAAGAATACTCATTCTCCGACGCGCCAGCGCTGGGCAGAGAGGAAGACGAAAAGCCCGGGAATGGGGCCTAGGGCGCATGCGCAACCCAGCCTGGGCGTTTGAAGGCTCGCCCCGCGGCGGCAGCCGCTAGGTGGCGCATGCGCCCTGGAGGGTGCGGGCAGGTCTCCGGGAAGAAGGCGGCGGCTGCAGCGAAAGGCGGGGGCGCCGTGGGGGCCGGGCCCGTGTTTACGGAGCGGCGGGAGGGCGCGGACACGGAACCCGGCGCGGCGTCGGCAGCGGCACGATGGTCATGGCGCATTTCGTTGAGAATTTCTGGGTAAGAGAAGGATGTTGGACATGGTGTGGGTTTCGGAGGCCGAGAGTTTCTCCGCCTGACCTCGGCCTGCGTGCGCTTCGGGCGGTGGCGGCGGCTCCGCGGGCAGGGCCGGCGTCCTCGGACCTCCGCCTGCTGCGTCCCGCCTGGACGAAGCCCGTCGAGTGACGACGGGTCGTCGGCCGCGCCGACTCGCGGGCTCGCCGCCCCGGCGGGGGGCGGGGGCTGTCAGCGCGGCCCCTCAGCCCGCGGCGGGGACGCCGAGGGGCCGCCCGCCGCCCGTGCGGGGACAAAGCGCCGGATGGGGCGGGAGACGGGAGCCGGCCCCGCCGGAGACTCCCGGCGCCGGGCGCGCTGCGCGGTTCGGACGCGGACGACGGGCCCGCAGCGCGGCCACCCCGGCTGCGCGCTGCCGGCGAGTGCGGCCCGGAGCCGGGCGGGGAGGCTCGCCTCCTTCCCGCCCCGCAGGCCCCCATCTTAGCCCTTCGGCCCCCCACCATTTCCCCACGAATTCCCATGCGGACTTGGGCTGGATCAGCATTTCCTCTCGGCCTCGCAGCTCGACTCGTTGGTCTGCGCCCAGGACTTTGCCTCTGGGCCTGTTCACAAAGCGTACAAAAGTTGAATTTAGTGTAACTGGATTCCTTGAGCTTGAATGCACCCATACTTCCCCTTGTTCCCTGGGCTCCTTCGCCTTCCTCATTCTTTCCACACCTCTCTTCTAAATTCAGTATTGGTTTTAGGTGGTTCGCTGAGAGTGACTTCCCAGTCTCCCAGTGGAGTGTTTTTCTGCAGTTACTGTTTGTTGTATTGGTGCTGAGAGTGACTTCCCAGTCTCCCAGTGGAGTGTTTTTCTGCAGTTACTGTTTGTTGTATTGGGGAGTAGAGTTCCGCCGTGTACAGGAGAGGAACATGTGTGTGTACTTAGGTGTCTCAGGAATCCCATTTTATGGCTTGACAGTTGCAAGAGGTACAATTCTATTTTAGTTAAGATGTAGAAATATTTAAAGTGGTACGCATAAAGTGAATAAGGAATGTCTTAAATTCTTAGTTTCTAATTGTTTCACCCACAGGTTTGCTTAGTAATCAAATCAGTTCATAATTATTTGTCTTGAATGTTCCTTGTTTTCCACAAGCGACACAAATCCTAGACGTCAGCTTTGTTTTTTTTTAAATAGCTTTATTGAGGTACAGCTCACCCACCATACAACTCATTTAACAATTCAAGGATTTTTCGTATATTCATAGAGCTGTGCAGACGTCAACAACGCTTTATTGAGGTGTAATTCACCTGCCATACAACCCATTTAAATGAACAATTCAAGGTTTTTCATATGTTCATAGAGTTGTGCAGACGTCAACCATGCTTTTAGAATAATTTCTTCATCTAAGGAAGGATGCCAGTGTTTATTAGCAGTCATCTTACCTTACCATGTAGATTTGTAGTCATCTTTCCTTACCATGTAGATTTGTCTACGCTGGGCATAATAATATAAATGGGTTCATACACGTGGTCCTTTATGACTAACTTCTTTCATTAACATGTTTCCAGGATTCACCCAGGCTGTAGCATGCAACAGTAGTTAATTCTATTTAATGGTCAGTGTTCGTGGGTGTGTGTGTGTGTGTGTGTGTGTATCGTATTTAGCCATTCATCAGTGTTAGAGATTTGTTTGGTTGTGCTTTTTGGCTGTTATGAATAATGCTGCTGTGAACATTTTTGTACAAGTGTTTATGTGGGCACATGTCTTCATTTCATTTGGGAGTCGAATTGCTGGGTCATATGGTAACTCTGTGTTGAACATTTTGAGGAACAGCCAAACATTTTCCAAAATAGTTGCACCATTTTACAATCCCACTAACAATGTCTGAGGGTTCCAGTTTTTTCACATGCTGGACTACACTGGTTGTTATCTGTCTTTTATTGTAGTGGATGGGTGTGAAGTAATATCTCATTGTAGTTTTGGTTTGCAGATAACATGATTTTGTAAGTATTATTTCCCATTGTTGGGGTTGTCTTTTTCACTCTCTTGATAGTGTCCTTTGAAGCATGTAAGTTTTTAATTTTGATGAAGTCGGATTTGTCTAATTTTTCTGTTATCTGTTATGCTTTGGTTGTCATATCTGAGACGTCTTTCCTAATCCAGGATCACAGAGGTCTACTTCTGTGTTATTTCTGTGGGTTTTATATGATGTTTCAGTTCTTACACATAGGCCTGTGATCCATTTGAAGTTAGTCTTTGTGTGCAGCTCTGGGAAGAGGTACACCTTTATTCTTTGCATGTGGGTTTAGTTGTCCCAGCATTATTTAAAAGACTCTTCTTTTTCCATTGGATAGGTTTGGCACTCTTGTCAAAAATCAATTAGCAATAGATACATGAGTTTTATTTCTGGATTTTCATTGGTGTCTCTATCCTTAGGTTAGTACCACACTGTTTTGATTACTGTCGCTTTCTAGTAAGTTTGAAATGTGGAAGTGCGAGTGCTCCAACTTCATTTTTCTTTTTCAACATTATTTTGGCTCTTCTGGGTCCCTTGATTTTCGATATAGCCTACTGATTTTAGATACAGCCTATTGATTTTAGACTTCAGTTTTTACGTGGACAGTTTGTGAAACTTCTGTAAGGATTGTCTGAAATTTGACGTTCTTAGAGGTGTTTTTGTTTTTTTTTTTTTTGATGCATAATTGTGTTTTTGAAGTTTGATAACTGCACATTAACATTTAAAAGTTACGTTTTGTTTTTTGTCCATGATTTTGAACATAGCCTTTTGGGGATGTGTTTGGCTATCTTATGAATAATGTTTTGTGAACATTTTTGTGCAGATTTTTGTGTGCCCCTTGTTTTCCCTCTTCGTCGAGGCGTGGGGATAAATTTGGGTATCTGAAATCTAGAGGGAATCTCCAGTCTATGTTTTAGTGTATGTTTAGTGTTTGTTTTCACTTCCAATATTGTGCACATATTCTTAAAATAGACTGCATTTGATTTTACCTCCAAGCCTGGTTGTGGCTGAACGTGCTAAATTGGCTCTTAAAAAGCTCCAAAGAATGATAAATGAACTGGAAAACCCTGAGAACTAAATAACTTCTCAAAATTCTTAGCTGTCTATTTAGACAACTTAAAAATTTGCATATTTCAGAATCATTATAAAATAATTTCTTAAAGTAGGGAATTTATTTCTCTATTCAATTTCACGTTTCTCCCCTAATGTTTAAAGTGGCACTGTCAAAACAAAATAAAACTTGTCAAAGTGAGGTAATGGGAAACTTTAAAGCTTTAGGTTTCTAACCAAACAGGCTATTAATTGTTTTTTTCCCTACATATAAAAAGACATATCTTTTTGTTGTGGCATTTTGTTAGAGGAAAATTTGAATCATTCAAACTCTCTTCAAGTTCATTTGAAAGCAATACATCCTGCCTTTTTCTTTATAGTTTTTTTCTTAACTAAAACTATATGCTATGTTACATATTCCTTTATTTAATACTAACCTTTGAAGAGAAAAATATATACAAAACTTCCTACGCAACAGGTGTTTGGTTGCTGATAAGTCAGTTTTTGCCACAGAGTATAGTGCTGCAAAGATAATCAAGTAGAAAATGTTTTTCTATTAAAATTAGATGGCAAGAATAATTTGATAACATATCCACAGTTACTTTTAGTATATAAAAGCAGTTGTTAGCCCTTCAAAAGATTATTTAACTTTTTTAAAAAAGTTACTGACAAATATCACAGTAAAGAAGTGTCTCCAAATGCTGCTTCTTTCTCAGAGTGCAGTACTAGTTTTTAGTACTCTTGAGATTATAGATGTCCACTTTACATTATAGTGATTAAAATGGTGATTTATATTTTTTATAAAGCCCAAATTATTTTAATTCAGGAGTTAAAAGGTTTTTTATTTTTAAGAGGTAGCTGCTGCTGCTGCTAAGTCGCTTCAGTCATGTCCGACTCTGTGCGACCCCATAGACGGCGGCCAACCTAATAAGGGAAAAAAACAAGTACAATATAACATGATTTAAATAGGTCTCATTTTACATAGTGATCCCGATCTATATAAGATATAAAGCATTCTCCCAAAGACAGCAAGTATTTTTTAGCATACATTACATTGTAATAAAATGACATTTTTACTTAGGTAACTTTTTTCAAAGATCTCCATTCAGCATATCAAGAATGAATGAATAACAATTATCTTAGATATTTTTGTTCTGAATCTTTCTTTTGGCTGCAGCAGGTCTTAGCTGTGGCACGTGGGGTCTTTACTTGTGACATGTGCGCTCTAGTTCCCTGACCAGGGATCGAAGCCCAGGCTGCTGCACTGGGAGCTCGAAGTCTTAGCCACTAGACCACCAGGGAAGTCCCTGTTCTGAAGTTTTCTTCCTTTTGTTTTCTTTTCCTTTAGTGCTTAACTAGTTAAGAAGTCTCAAGTCATTTATCTGCTGATTTCACTGGTATTGGAGTGCTTTACTTTTAAATAAATTCAGAGCACCTGGTTATACAGTGCTCTCTGGTTATCCTTGGGGGATTGTTTCCGGGACCAATACCAAAATCTACATAATGCCCCGGTCCCCCCTGTAAAAGGCATAGAATGCTGTATAGCCCAAATTTGATCTGTCATTACATGGATAAACTGGGAGGATTAAAATTAAAAAAAAAAAAAAATCTGGAGTTGCTATTAATAGGACTATGGAATGCAAACTATTATTATGTTTTTGCTTGGTTATTTAATCTAAATTTAGTACACGTTCTTTGGGGTTATTTATCCTTATGAAAAATTTGAAATACATATTTTTAGAAAATTAGTACGCATTCTTTGGGGTTATTTATCCATATGAAAGATTTAAAATACACATTTTTAGAAAATTAGTTGACCATAGAAACGCAGAATATAGACTGTTACTTGAAATTTACAAATATTGTAGTTGGATCTGATCCCATCAGATGATATACAGAAATGTTTAAAGGATGTACGTTTGTATATTTGCATATATATGTTAATTAACATATTTGCATGTTTTAGTATTTAGCAGGTGCAAAAGGGAATGTAGTATAAGATCTCCCTCATTTTATCCACCCACCAAGATCTCCCAAAAGGCAATTCACTGTTACCAATTTCTTATGTAGCTTTCCAGAGGTAACATATGTATATACAAGCAAATAGCGTATATGTTAAAATGTGTCATTATATGTTAGCCAGTTATCTATGCCCAAACTATTTTCAACTGCAACAGGCTATGAAAATTCAAACTACAGGTTCATCTATCTTGGTTCAAGTAGACTTGTCAGGTAGATATTATATAATTATTTTAGATGAAACTGAATTCTTTGTCAGTCCCTTAGGTTTTTTTCTGGGAGGGAGGTGGAGTGGAAGGCTGGTTTATTTTTTGTTTTTGCCTTTATTGTTGAAGTTGAGAAATTGTTACTGGTTTAGTCTCTTTTTACTAAATTTGCTAAGAAATATAGTCTGCATTTACTAAGAAATTGTTACTGATTTAGTTCAATTTAGGGGAAGGATTTTAGAGAATTGGTACAGAGTGATAAAAATCTGCTGTCTGGGTTCTTTTCCAGCCCTACAGACTGAATCTTAATTGTTGGACTCCTTTGAGAACTACTGAAATTGTTTGGACAAAGGCATGGCAGAGCGGTGTGCCTTGTGGCGTCCTGCAGTTTGATTAGCATAAGCCCTTTGGAAATACATTGTTGTTTAGTCCCTAAGTCGTCTGTCCAACTCTTTTGTGGCCCCATGGGCTTTAGCCCACCAGGCTCCTCTGTCCATGGGATTTCCCAGGCAAGAATACTGGAGTGGATTGCCATTTCCTTCCCCAGGGGATCTTCCCAACCTGGGGATGGAACCCGCATCTCCTCATCTCCTACATTGGCAGGCGGATTCTTTACCACTGAGCCCCCTGCGAAGCCCTTGGAAATACACACACACACACACACACACACACACGTATGTTTTGGGAGGAGAGCAAGTAATTTTTTGAGTCAGAGGGTATCTTCTCAGATTATCCATCCTGATTTTATAATTGTGGAACAATTTAACAGAAGCACACTGTGAAGTCTTTCTAGGAATACAATGCAAGGAAAATTATGCAGAAAGGGGAATTAGGACTTATCTTTACATTTATCTAGTGTGGAAAAATTAAGATATTTGAATTGGAAGAATTTTAGTAGAAATCTAGCGCATAGGGATAAGCAAAAATTGGTCAGATGTGAGGAAAAACAAAAGCCAGGCAGTAATGGAGACCTATAATTACAGTTGACCCTTGAGCAATATGAGGTTTAGGAGCGCTGACCTCTGCATTGTTGATGCTTCCTATCCACGGTTCTCTATGGTGGGACTCTGAGTCCTTGGATTTAACAAGCCCCTGATCGTGTAGTAGTACTGTAGTAGTTACTGTTGAAACATGTAAGTGGTCCTGCACAGTTCAAACCTAAGTTGTTCAGGGTTCCTCTGTGTATCTACTGGTAAAGAGGCTAGAGAACATGGCTGCAGTGGCCAGAGGCAGAGAGGATTAAATTGAGAAGTGATTAGTGAACGGTGTGATGAAATTGAGGCACAGAATTCCATCATTTCCATCACACATGCTCCGTGATGGAATAGCAGGAGTAAAATGTATGGAAAATATGACAAGCATGTTTGCTTGACTTGAGGGAAAAAATAGGAAGGTACAATACAAGTAATGCAAATTAGTGGCTGCTGCAACCTTAGATAAGAAGTGTTAGCTACTAGTTGCTTAATAGCCAGTGACTGGCTCATATCATGAACTCCCGTATTGCAAAATTCAGACTTAAAGTGATGAATATAGGGAAAACCACTAGACCATTCAGGTATGACCTAAATCAAATCCCTTATGAGTATACAGGGGAAGTAACAAATAGATTCAAGAGATTAGGTCTGATAGAGTGCTTGAAGAACTGTGGACAGAGGTTTGTAACATTTTACAGGAGGCAGTGATCAAAATCATCCCCAAGAAAAAGAAATGCAAAAAGGCAAAATGGTTGTCTGAGGAGGCCTTACAAATAGCTGAGAAAAGAAGAGAAGTGAAAGGCAAAAGAGAAAAGGGAAAGATGCGTCCATCTGAATGCAGAGTTCCAGAGAATAGCAAAGAGAGATAAAAAAGCCCAAGTGAACTATGCAAAGAAATAGAGGAAAACAGTAGAATGGGAAAGACTAAAGATCTCTTCGAGAAAATTAGAGATACCAAGGGAACATTTCATGCAAAGATAGGCACAGTAAAGTACAGAAAGGATATGAACCTAACAAAAGCAGAAGACATTTAGAAGAGGTGGCACGAATACACTGAATCTTAATGATCCACGCAGAGAACCACAATGCTGTGATCACTCACCTAGAGCCAGACATCCTGGAGTGTGAAGTCAAGTGGGCCTTGGCAAGCGTCACTACAAACAAAGCTAGTGGAGGTGATGAGATGCTGTGATAGTGCTGCACTCAATACGCCAGAAAATTTGGAAAACTCAGCAGTGGCCACAGGACTGGAAAATGTCAGTTTTCATTCCAGTCCCAAAGAAGGACAATGCCAAAGAATGTTCAAACGAATGCACAATTGCACTCACTTCACATGCTAGCGAAGTAATGCTCAAAATCCTTTAAGCTAGGCTTCAGCAGTATGTTAACTGAGACCTTCCAGATGTTCAAGCTAGATTTAGAAAAACAAGAGGAACCAGAGATCAAGTTGCCAACATCCCTTGGATCATAGAAAAGCAAGAGCATTCCAGAAAAACATCTGCTTCATTGACTACTCTTAAAGCCTTTGACTGTGTGGATCACACCAAACTGTGGAAAATTCTTGAAGAGATGGGAATACCAGACCACCAATACCTCCTGTGAAAATTATATGCAGGTCAAGAAGCAGTAGTTAGAACCGGACATGGAACAACATACTGGTTCCAAATTGAGAAAGGATTACATCAAGGCTGTATATTGTCACCCTGCTTATTTAACTTATATGCAGAGGACATCACGCAAAATGCTGGGCTGGATGTAGCACAAGCAGGAGTCAGGATTACTGGGAGAAATATCAGTAACCTCAGGTATGCAATTGACACCACCCTTATGGCAGAAAGTGAAGAGGAATAAAGAGCCTCTTGATGAAGGTGAAAGAGGAGAGTGAAAAAGCTGGCTTAACACTCAACATTAAAAAAACTAACATTGTGGCATTTGGTCCCATCACTTCATGACAGATAGATGGGGAAACAATGGAAACAGTGAGAGACTTATTTTCCTGGGCTTCAAAATCACTGTGGACGGTGACTGCAGCCATGAAATGAAAAGACACTTGCTCCTTGGAAGGAAAGCTATGACAAACCTAAACAGCATATTAAAAAGCAGACACATTACTTTGCCTACACATGTCCATATAGTCAAAGCTATGGTTTTTCCAGTAGTCATGTACATATGTGAGAGCTGGACAGTAAAAAAGACTGAGTGCCGGAAAATTGATGCCTTCGAACTGTGGTGTTGGAAAAGACTCTTGAGAGTCCCTTGGACTGCAAGGAGATCAAACCAGTCAATCCTAAAGGTAATCAACCCTAAATATTTGCTGGAAGGACTGATACTGAAGCTGAAGCTCCAATACTTGGCCCCCCTGATGTAAAGAACTGACTCATTGGAAAAAGACCTTGATGCTGGGAAGGATTGAAGGCAGGAGGAAAAGGGGACGACAGAGGACGAGATGGTTGGATGGCATCACCAACTCAATGGACGTGAGTTTGAGCAAACTCTGGGAGATAGTGAAGGACAGGGAAGCCTGGCATGCTGCAGTCTATGGGGTTGCAAAGAGCAGGACATGACTGAGTGACTGAATAACAACAGACAGTCAGTGAAGATGTTTTTCCTTTTTTTTGGGGGGGTGTGTGTGTTTTCCTTTTTGTTTATAGCTTATTATATGATAGTTAAAAGACATAACAAAGTAAAAATTACCTATAGCCTTTTGTTCCAAGATTTTCTTTGGAAATACAAAATTCTTAGCGAGTTCTATATACTTCTGTATCTTGATAGCTTCAAATGATACTAACATCAAAGCACTTTTCTCGTGATTAAGTATTCTTTGAAAATATTTTCAGTATAGGTTTCATGGAACAGATAAGATGTAATTTTTAGCATTCTCCTTTTGGACATTTAGGTTACTTTCAGTTTTTGTTTTTTTCCATTCATGAATTACGAGGATTGGTGATTTAAATCACCAATCAATGTGAATGAAATGCCAGATTAAGAAGGTAGCCTTGTGTGTCTTTCCAAGCATAGATTGAGAAGTTTTTGAAAAAGCTGAAATTGTTTTATTTTTCATTTTGAAAGTAATGAAAACAAATTTATATACAGAATACTACAGAAAATTTGAAATATAAAACAGTAAGAGAATTAGCTCAAAACTATTTGCTTCTGCTGTTTTTGTTGTATCTGTAAAATATTTTTTTATATGGCTTAAGGATTTAACTAACTGGAAGAGCTGAGTTGTAATTTAAAAGATATGGGAGGAGTATTTGAGGGGTGAGAAAATGATTTTTTTTTTAAGTAATAAGATTTGTTTCTTTCAACCAGTCAACAGATGTGTTTGAGTAACTACTGTTCTGACTGCTGAGCAGTACTCATTCTACATTTTAATCACTGTTTTCTGCTTTAACAATATCTTGCCAAGAGCTCTGCATAATAGTTTTAGTGATCTTGTGTGAAAATTTTAATATGTAGAGGTTTTAACTTGTGGTTGAAGTCCTGTTTACCTGTAGAAAAACTGTGCATGTATTCTTTTTTTCGTAGTGGTTTTCAAGGCAAAAAAGAAATGGCCCTGGAGGGCCATCATTGCATATTTGTTGAATTCCTATCAAAAATATCTAGAAAATTCCTCACTAGAGGGGCCATTCTTCAAAGCAAAAAAAAAAAAAAAAAATCTTCAGAATTAGTTTAATGTTTCATCATGTTTTTCAGAGAAGACAGAATAAAATGAGATATCAAACACAAATTAATGTTATGTTTTGCAGTGATTTGTCCTAGGTTACCTGTTAAATGTCAGTAAGAGCTAGAGTGAAGGGAGAATGTAGAAAGGTTGGAAATGATGATATTTATTCATTTCTGCAGCAGTTTAGAGTGGAGAGGGAACTTAGGCAGGATATTGCTGTCCACGTGACGGTGCCTCCTGATCCTGTTCTCCTTCCAGAAAAAAGTTTGATTAAAAAGGAAACTAGGTAAAATCAACTTTTTAATGAATAGCCTGATTATCTAGCATGCACTCTTAATCTTTTGCCTATTTTCTCGTTCTTTGACTTCCCCAAAGTGAAGAATATCCGGGTTTTTAATTTTAGTGTTTAATATACGGTTGCCCTTAAAAGTTCTTTGAAGGAGAAGTATCAAAGCCCAGTTAAAATCTATAGGATTTACAGTTTTGTGCTTTTTCATTATTACTTTCCATAGCTCTCTAAAACCCAGGTATGTAGACAGTTCTACTTTCATTAAGATAGGAGTTTCATAGCATCATTAATACAGTGCACATTTTTCTTCAGATGGAAATACTTTGTATTTTGATTGTATTTTGTAACTATTAAAAAAATAAAAGTGTATAGTTAAGAGATCAGCCAGAAAAGTGAATGTTTTGAATTGCCAAAATAGCTTTGATGACTTAAAGATTTTAACTTGAAATTTCAAGGCTATCTCACTTGTAGACTGTATATTGTATGCTTAGTCACTCAGTCGTGTCCGACTCTTTGCGACCCTGTGGACTATATAGCCCACCAGGCTCCTCTGTCCATGGGTTTTCCAGGCAAGAATACTGGAGTGGGTTAGCATTCCCTTCTCCAGGCGATCTTCTTAACCCAGGGATCAAACCCAGTTCTACATTCCAGGCGTATTCTTTAGCGACTGAGCCACCTGGGAAGCCCCAAGACTCTATATTAGACCAGAAAAAAATCTGAACATTTTTAGTGACTTGGTGGCCTTTTTATTTAGTTATCTTTTCAGCTAAATTCACTTAAATTGATGATTTAGATGTAAAACAATATGCATAAATTATCTCATTTTTATATTAAAAAGAAGCATGTTTTTGTATGTATGCAGAGGAGGAATCTGCACTGATACAAATCAAACTGTTAATTTCAGGAATCTTACTTCAATTAGCGTATTTAGAAGAAATGATAGGTGGTCTTCTCTTAAAGGATCTGTTAAAAAAAAAAGCAGGTTCCAGAAAAACATCTATTTCTGCTTTATTGACTATGCCAAAGCCTTTGACTATGTGGCTCATGATAAACTGGAAAATTCTGAAAGAGATGGGAATACCAAACCATCTGATCTGCCTCTTGAGAAATCTGTATGCAGGTCAAAAAGCAACAGTTAGAACTGGACATGGAACAACAGACTGGTTCCAAATAGGAAAAGGAGTATGTCAAGGCTGTATATTGTCACCCTGCTTATTTAACTTATATATGCAGAGTACATCATGAGAAATGCTGGGCTGGATGAAGCACAAGCTGGGATCGAAATTGCCAGGAGAAACATCAATAACCTCAGATATGCAAATGACACCAGCCTCATGGCAGAAAGTGAAGAACTAAAGAGATTCTTGATGAAAGTGAAAGAGGAGAGTGAAAAAGTTGGCTTAAAGCGCAACATTTAGAAAACAAAAGATCGTGGCATCTGGTCCCATCACTTCATGGCAAATAGATGGGGAAACCGTGGAAACAGTGGCAGATTTTATTTTGGGGGCTCCAAAATCACTGCAGATGGTGACTGCGGCCATGAAATTAAAAGACTCTTACTTCTTGGAAGGAAAGTTATGACCAACCTAGACAGCATAAAAAAAACAGAGATATTACTTTGCTAACAAAGGTCCATCTAGTCAAAGCTATGGTTTTTCCGGTGGTTATGTATGGATGTGAGAGTTGGACAATAAAGAAAGCTGAGTGCTGAATAATTGATGCTTTTGAACTGTGGTGTTGGAGAAGACTCTTGAGAGTCCCTTGGACTGCAAGCAGATCCAACCAGTCCATCCTAAAGGAGATCAGTCCTGAGTGTTCATTGGAAGGACTGATGTTGAAGCTGAAACTCCAATACTTTGGCCACCTGATGCGAAGAGCTGACTCATTTGAAAAGACCCTGATTCTGGGAAAGATTGAAGGCAGGAGGAGAAGAGGGCGACAGAGGATGAGATGGTTGGATGGCATCACCAACTCAGTGGACATGATTTTGGGTAAACTCCGGGAGTTGGTGATGGACAGGGAGGCCTGGCATGCTGCAGTCCATGGGATCGCAAAGAATTAGACATGACTGAGCGACTGAACTGAACTGAAAGGATCTGTATGATTCTGGACTTCCGTCTTTAAAGGATGATGAAACTTTGTCCCACTTCATATTAGGAATTATTAAAAAGATTTTTACACCTGTTTGTATTGGATTATGACAAAATTTTATTTACCTTGGGCACTTTCAGGGGGACTTTCTATGAAAATGCTACCTCTTTGCAATGTACATTGAGATTGGCAGAGAAAAGATTCTTAGTCTGAGCCTTCATTGTAATTGTCCTTCTTGGATCAGCAATGGTGTTAGTAGCTGTTCTTGCCAGTTAATACTGAAAATTTCCCTGCTAGAATTGATTATCAATAATGTTGATAAACTGTTATTTAGTTGGGCTTCACTGGTGGTTCAGGTCATAAAGAATCTGCCTGCAATGTGAGAGACTGGGGTTTGATTCCTGGATTGGGAAGATCTGGAGAAAGGAATGGGTACCCACTCTAGTATTCTTGCCTGGAGAACTTCATGGACAGAGGAGCCTGGCTGGCTACAGTCAATGGGGTCACAAAGAGTCCGACACGACTGAGCTTCTTTCACTTCACTTTGTTATTTAGTTTTTTAGACAACTTTATTGAAGTATATTTTGTGTACCATAGTTTTTCATTTGAAATACACAGTTTCATTGTTTTGGTAGTGTTCACAGATATTTGTAAACCATCATCACAGTCAAATTTAAATTACCTCAAAAAGAAATCCTGTACCTTTTATCAACCCCGTCTCATCCTCACCCCACCTCGAGAAACACACTAATCTACTTTCTGTTTCTCTCTTCTGGCCTTAAATAAAGTGGAATCGTATAGTCTTTTGTGACTGGTTTCTTTCTCTTAGCATAATGTTTTCAAGGTTCATCAATATTATAGCATGTATCAGTATTTCATTTCTTTTGTAGCTGAATCATATTCCAGCACATGGGTATATCACATTGCTTATCCATTTGTTAGTTGATGGACGTTTGGGTTGTTTCCATCTTTTGATTATTATGAATAATGCTACTCTAAAATTACAAACATTATAAGCATTTGATATACATTAGTGTACTGATTTGTTTTTGTGGACATAGGTATTTTCTTATGTGTTGATTGAACTAATGACAAAGACACAGTGAAGGAAGGAGAAGGTGGGATGGATTGACAAGTAGCATGGAAACATATCCATTACCACATGTAAAACAGACAGCCAGAGGGAATTTGCTGTGTGACGGAGCTCAAACCCGCTTTCTGACAGCCTAGAGGGGTGGGATGGGGTGGGAGGTAGGTGGAGGAAGGGTCAAGATGGAGGGGACATATGTGTATCTATGGCTGATTCATGCGGATAATATGGTGGAAACCAACAAAATATTATAAAGCAATTATCTCCAATTATAAATAAATGTTAAAAAACAATTGAAAATAAAGCTCGTCACTGATGAGTACCTTCTCTTAAAAACTTAGCTGTTTGGATTTGAATTTCTTTCTGGTGTTCTAAAATTGATTGCAGTAGTGGTGCGGTAGTGGTGTTAGGACTCTGTAAATATACTAACATTTTTTGCATTGTATACTTTGAAAATTTTGTATCATGTGAATTATATCACAATAAAATTGTTACTAAAAAAGAATAAAACTTTGAGGAGAAGGAAAAAACTGGCTGTTGATAATCAAGATTTTATATCAACAATTGTAACATACCTGGGAGAAAATTGCATTTTCAAACTGCTTATCACCATAGCTTTTAACTCTACTGCTTCTGTATTAAAGACTTGACTTGTTTATTAGAAAGTTAATCTATGCTCATTATTCCAGTTTCCAGAAATAATTTGCTGTTAATACGTTCTTTTTGTATGCATATATGCAACCTTTTGGGTTTCCTGGATGGCTCAGTAGTAAAGAATCGCCTGCCAGTGCAGGAGATCTGGGTTCAATCCATGGGGCAGGAAGATTCCCTGGAAGAGTAAATGGCAACTCGCTGCAATATTCATGCCTGGGAAATCCAAGCACAGAGGAGTCTGGCAGGCTACAGTCCAGAGGGTTGCAGAGTCATACACGATTTAGTGACTGACTGTGCATGTGTGCAACCTGTTAATTTTTTCAGTGAAAATCAAATTCTACATGTACTGTTTTACACCTTTTTAGAAAAAAGTTTTACTGGAGCATATTTTATATATCATAAAATCTACCCAATATAAGTGTGCGAGTCATTGATTTTTAGTAACTTTACTGAATGGTGCAGCCATTATCAATTTTAGAACATGTTTATCCTCCCAGAGATTAGATTATGCCCGCTTAACAGTTAATGCTCTTTTCTACCCTCAACTCTGTAGATTTGCCTGTTCTTACATTTTGTATAAACGGAATCATACAATATATAGTCTCTTGTGTCTGGCTTTCACTTAGTAAGTGTTTATGAGGTTAATCCATAAGGCCTTATGTGTCAGTGTTTGTCACTTTTTATTGCTGATTTGTATTCCATTGTGTGATGCTCCCTCATTTTGTCTCTCCATTCATCAATTTGAGACATTTAGGTTGTTCCCAACATTAGATTATTTTTGCTTTTATGAATAATTGCATCATGCTTTTTTTCCCTCACTTATATTACGTATATCTGGGCAGATTTAAGAGATTAATACTAAAAATTCGACTGCAAGTTTTTAATGCAATTAAAAAACACTATATTTCATTGTAGGATATGCTGTCGTTTAACCAGTAATGTTAATGAATGTTTTTGAGTTGTTCTGTTTTTTCGCAGTTATAAACAGAACTGCGGTGAATATTTTTCCTCATTTATCTTTGTATGTGTGTTTTTGCAGTATAGATTTCTAACTGTGGAATTGCTGGACAAAGGGTATGAAAATGTCCAGTTTTAGTGAAATACTGAAGACCAGAAAACACCTTTAGTTATAATTCTACTTGATGATAAAACTGTTGTCTATTTGCTTGTACATTTGTGTATTTGTAGTTAGCTAAGAAAAAGCAAGCTCTGCTTGCTTGAGTTAACAGAATACGTTAAGATAAATTTTTTTGTGTGTCAAAAAAAACATGTCACCAAAGGGAAACGGTGCTCGATGGGGATAAATTAAGAGTTTGGGATTAACATGTACATACTACTGCATATAAAATAATCAACAAGGGCCTACTGTATAGCACTGGGAACTTTATTCAGTATTCTGTAATAACCTATATGGGAAAATAACCTGAAAAAGAATGTGTATATGTGTATGTGTAACCGAGTCACTTTGCTGTACACCTGAAACTAACACAGCATTGTAATCAATTATACCCCAATATAAAAGAAAAATGAATGTAAAGGAAATGATAGGAACATATCCACTTCAAGGTCTAAGATGATAAAATGGATATGTAATTCAGAAATACTTCCTGTTATTTTACTTGTCTTTGAATTAGAATAAAAACATTGGCAGCTATTAAAAGATGAATTAGAACTTGCATGGAAGTACTTGTAGTTTTAAGAAAACTGGTTAATCTCAAATGGTGACAGAATTATGAGTTAGGATTGCTAGTTTCAAGAGTAGTCTTCCCCATCTCCCCACAATTTCCAAATGTTTTTTCAGGTGAAGTTACTGAAGCCACGTGTGTCTAGACATGAGCTCCAGTGCTCTGTCTCCCACTGTATTTTTCACCTGTATATAGATATGTGTATGCTTAATACACTGTCGTTTCTTATCAAAAACTATAAAGTCGGTTTTGATAAGGTAATAGTAGGCTTGGGTTCTTTTTTGGTACTTACCTTTGAATATTTTTCTTTAAGATAATGTATATTTGTGTCTGTGTGTGTGTGTGTGTGTGTGGAGATAGAGCCATTTGAAAGTATTACAATTTTTGCTTAGTTTTAACAAAGAAAAGTTAATGATCCATTAAGTATTTGTATTAACAGGTTTGTGAAATTAAGAAAACAGTGCCTAGAATCGGGCGTTTTTACATTTAGAATGTCAAATGAGTGAGTGGGCTTCCCAGGTGGCTCGGTGGGTAAAGAACCTGCCTGCAATGCAAGACAAACCAGAGATATGGGTTCAGTTCCTGGGTGGGGAAGATACCCTGAAGGAGAGCAAGGCAACCCACTCCAGTATTCTTGCCTGGAGAGTCCTGTGGACAGAGGAGTCTGGTGGTCGATAGTCCATAGGTTGCAAAGTGTTGGACACGACTGAACACAGCATAGCACCAGCTTCTTTCTAATTTGAATATGCATAATGAATATGCATAACACACATTGGGAACCTGACTTAGAATTATGTGCCAGTGAAAACTGGTAGTTGTCAGGGAAGAATTTTGGGGACTGAGAGCTCCAGACTATGGATTTTATGATTTTAGATTTCAGATTTGTTTTTCTTTCAGGGTTCATGACTATATTATGGGAGTTGCTGGATAGTTTAATTATTTGTAGTTTCTGCAGTATATTCAAGTAATGGAATAAATCCCTTGGAGATTTCAGGTCCTTGATTATTTTGTCTGTAATTTTATTTACTAATCTTCATGTTGTTTTTTTTTTGCTTGCTATAGACTAGAGATAATGGTTACCTCAGAGAATATTTTGGCTGGAATAAATTTGCATGAAAAACCCAGAGAAAGTAAAGAACTAAAGTTAGATCATAGTTTATTTTAAACGTGAAAAATTATAGAAGCAAAAATGGATGTGTTTAGATTTATAGGAGAACTGGAGAAGGAAATGGCACCCCACTCCAGTACTCTTGCCTGGAAAATCCCATGGATGGAGGAGCCTGATAGTCTGCAGTCCATGGGTTCGCACAGAGTCAGACACGACTGAAGTGACTTAGTAGCAGCAGCAGCAGATTTATAGGAGACTCTAGTTTTATATCCTTGATAAAATGGAAATGGATGTTCAGTATGCTAGGGATACTATTTGTATTATCTCATTACATATATTTTAATTTTTTGTATGTGTAACAGTCTGGTTACTTGCTATACTAGCTGACAGGTTTATTAGGAATCACTTGAACATAGCCGGAAGTTTCTATAATATGTTTCCTGTTTTTGTTGAACTGTGGAAAACTAAGTCTCAGATTGCATAATACTTTTGCTTTTGGCATTGCTTTCTATTTCCAACAAATACATTCAGTTCTTTTTATTATCACTAAGTGAAGTGAAGTCGCTCAGTCGTGTCCGATTCTTTGCAACCACGTGGACTGTAGCCTACCAGGCTCCTCCTTCCATGGGATTTTCCAGGCAAGAATACTGGAGTGGGTTGCCATTTCCTTCTCCAGGAGATCTTCCCGACCCAGGGACTTAATCACTAAAGAAAAACTAAAACTGCTGATTGTAAAAAGAGTTGTTGAACTTAGTTTGTTTTTTTTTTTTTGAACTTAGTTTATACTCTTTCATTTCACCCATAAAATTTCTGTTTCTAATGTTTTCTTTGTTATTACTTGCTAATTTAAATCTGTATTGGATTAAATGGCTCTAAGATTTTCTAGGGTTGTACAGTAGTCTGGTTCTGTTTTCATGGGGTTGCAAAGAGTCAGACACAACTGAGCGACTTAACACACAGCCAGTAGTCTGTTACTGCTCTTTTATTAAGATTTTACCTCCTTTCTGATATCTCAAGTTAAATTTACTGAAACACTTACGTTAGCGATTATAAAGTGTTCTGTGGTGTTTAGTGCTTATGTGATTAGTAAATGCTGTTTTGACTCAAAAATCAAGATTTAGTTATTTTAAAGTATAGACTCTGAGTTAAATAATCAGGAATACCTCAATATAGGTAAAGGGATTGACATGAAATTTGGTAATGGTCCATGTTTATCTTTCCTAAATTCAGTTCAGTTCAGTTCTGTTGCTCAGTTGTGTCCGACTCTTTGTGACCCCATGCACTACAGCACGCCAGGCTTCCCTGTCCATCACCAACTCCCGGAGCTTGCTCAAACTCATACCCATTGAGTTGGTGATGCCATCCAACCATCTCATCCTCTCTCATCCCCTTCTCATCCTGTCTTCAATCTTTCCAAGCATCTGGGTCTTTTCTAATCAGTCAGCATCAGGTGGCAGAAGTACTGGAGTTTCAGCTTCATCATCAGTCCTCCAGTCAATTTTCAGGACTGATTTCCTTTAGGATTGACTGGTTTGAGTCCAAGAGGCTCTCAAGAGTCTTCTCCAACACCACAGTTCAAAAGCATCAGTTCTTCAGCCCTCAGGCTTTTTTATGGTCCAACTCTCACATCCATATATGACTACTGGAAAAACCATTGCTTTGACTATGCGGACCTCTGTCGGCAAAGTAATATCTCTGCTTTTTAATATACTGTCTAGGTTGGTCCTAGCTTTTCTTCCAAGGAGCAAGCCTCTTTTAATTTCATGGCTGCAGTCACCATCTGCAGTGATTTTGGACCCCAAGAAAATAAAGTCCTAAATTACACTGTGTTTATTTTTTTAAATTTCAAATGTGTTTCATTAATATATCCTTAATAGTAATTATAGAGTGTGTATATGTATGTTGTGTATATATGTGTATACAATGTACACTTTAACAAAGCCTATAGTATTCCTTTGATACAGTTTAAAATTATACAGTGAGGAGCAATGCTTAACTTAAGGAAAACAGTTCATTTGAACATTGGAATTGCATGTTAATTATGCTTAAGTAATTTTGATCTCTTCTTTTGTTAAACTAAAAATCTTTTTAAATTTTAGGGGGAAAAAAATAGTGGCTTTGATGTCCTTTACCATAATATGAAACATGGACAGATATCGACAAAAGAACTAGCAGATTTTGTAAGAGAAAGGTATGTATTTTTTAATAAGTCATTTAATAATTCATTATTGAGAAACATTTCAGAATATGAATAATTGAGAAAAATTTTAGTTGGATTTGAATAAAAGTAATCAAAAAAAAAAAAGTAATCAACTACTCTTAAAAAAGTATGCTCTTTACACTCTAAAGCAGTGGTTCTCTGTCATCCGTACGCTGCGGCCTAAGTCGTGGCTCTCAGTGGCACTGATCTGGTTTGCAGATCACTGCTTGAGAATATTATGTATATATTTTTTATTAAATATGCTAGCAAGGTGATAAAACAGGAATTTTGTAGGGTAATAATTACTGTTTCTTTAAACAAGTATGTCATTAAACATACTAAAATAACTTGAAAAGACTTAAGTTTTCTGAATTTGATATTTAGCTATAGTTTTATGACTTTTATTTTTAAAAATCCTTAATTATGTGTTTTTAATTGTGCAAATTTACAAAACATACTTTTCTTTAATACTCTTAGAATATAATAGTCAATTAAAAACTATTAGTATCAGCATAATTTAATTTGATTAAGGCTATTTTGTGGCTGGTCCCACTTGGTAATTTTTATGTGAACACATTTAAAATGTTTTCCTTGCTAATATAGGGATATGCTGCCTTTAGATACAATATACCATTCATTTATTCTTTCCATATATATCCCATATCTGCTGTGTGTTGGGGAATGTGGCAATAAGGATTCAGCTTCTGCCTTCTTGGAGTTTATCAACTTGTAGGAACTGAGGAACTAGGTAACGTTAGACAAATCCTCTTTGACTTCTAGCTTTCTGCTGCAGTTGAAAGGGGGACCATAAGCCCTAAGTGCTGTGGATAAAGTTGTCCCTTACTGACACACTTTGCATCACTGGAAAGAGTAAAAGGAAAGACAGTGGAACTCTGCATCCCTGGCCCTTCCTCCAGCCTCCTTCTCAACCAACACTCCCATCACTACTGTAATTATCTACCTTGCGACCAACAGGGCAGTTGTAATTACGCATTTTAGTCCTGTTTGTGTCAGTTACTATAAGAAGTCCAGGACTCCTGGGTCATCCTTCTTTGTTCAGAATCTGACCGCTGCTACTTTATTTTTCTCCATAGCACTTAATAGCCACCTGATATGAGTGATATTTTACTTATTTAGCCTGTCTCTCCCCACTAGAATATAAACCTCACGAGAACAGGGTTTTGTTTTCTTTTTGTTTTTTTTTTCTCCTTTTTTTCTTATTCATCGTCCTGCACTTAGGGTAGAGCTTGGCCCTTGGTAGGCCCTCAGGAAACATTTTTTGATAGAATGAATTTCTAACAGCACTGTCCTGATCCAAGCTATCATTATTGTTGCCTGGACTGTAGCAGTAGTGCCTAACTGTCCTGTCTACATTCATTATTATTCTCCTGCAGTTTATTCTCTGTACTGCAATTGGAGGTTTCTTTTTCGAACTACAGTTTGAAAGTTCAAAGTGAAGTCTTTCAAAGTTGAGTTTCAACTTCTGTTGAAACCACTTCAGAGGCTTCCCATTGCTCTTAAGAGGCCTACGTAGTATGACCCCAAATTGCCTTTCAAACTTTAGCTCATACCAGACTTATGTTTATTTAGACTCCTTTTTCCTCTCTAGAAACATTGGCTATTTTATTGACAGGCTTTTATCAGTCGAAGTTTTATACATGCTTCAGTTCAGTTCAGTCAGTCAGTTCAGTCGCTCAGTCGTGTCCGACTCTTTGCAACCCCATGAATCGCAGCATGCCAGGCCTCCCTGTCCATCACCAACTCCCGGAGTTCACTCAGACTCAACGTCCATCGAGTCAGTGATGCCATCCAGCCGTCTCATCCTCTGTCGTCCCCTTCTCCTCCTGTCCCCAATCCCTCCCAGCATCAGAGTCTTTTCCAATGAGTCAACCCTTCGCATGAGGTGGCCAAAGTAGTACTGGAGTTTCAGCTTTAGCATCATTCCTTCCAGAGAAATCCCAGGGCTGATCTCCTTCAGAATGGACTGGTTGGATCTCCTTGCAGTCCAAGGGACTCTCAAGAGTCTTCTCCAACACCACAGTTCAAAAGCACCAATTCTTTGGCGCTCAGCTTTCTTCACAGTCCAACTCTCACATCTATATATGACCACTGGAAAAACCATAGCCTTGACTAGACGGACCTTTGTTGGCAAAGTAATGTCTCTGCTTTTGAATATGCTGTCTAGGTTGGTCATAACTTTTCTTCCGAGGAGTAAGAGTCTTTTAATTTCATGGCTGCAGTTACCATCTGCAGTGATTTTGGAGCCCACAAAAATAAAGTCAGCCACTGTTTCCCCATCTATTTCCCATGAAGTGATGGGACCGGATGCCATGATCTTAGTTTTCTGAATGTTGAGTTTTAAGCCAACTTCTTCACTCTCCTCTTTCACCTTCATCAAGTTCCTCTTCATTTAGTTCCTTCATTTTAGTTCCTCTTGATTTAGTTCCTCTTCATTTCACTTATACATGCTTAGTCCTTATTTGTACGTATTGACCTTAGAGGTCAGCAGTGTATTAATACTCACCTTTCCAGGAATGCCTTTCCTAATCTCTTTGACTAGGTCAAAATCACCTTTTATAATCTCTCTCAAGATCACATATCTCTTTGTAGTATTTATAAAATGTTGTAATTTCTTATTTTTGTTATTTGTTTCTATGTTCTCCTATAAGGGAAACAGTATACAATATTCTGTTGTATCCCAGTGCCTAGCAGAGAGCCTGAAACAATTGGATACTCATATTTCTTGAAGGAGTGAATGAGAAAGAAAATAAGAAAAGATATACACACAAATATATGATGTGCACTAAAAATTTGCATGTGTGTGTGTGTGCGTGTGCATGTGCGCTAAGTCACTTCAGTTGTGTCTGACTCTTTGCGACCCTATGTACTTAATAGTGTCTTTGCAAGCCTGCCCGGTTCCTCTGTCCATGGGGTTCTCCCAGCAAGAATACTGGAGTGTGTTAGTATGCCCTCCTCCAGAGATCTTCCCGACCCAGGGATTGAACCTGCCTTTCTTACATCTTCTGCACTGGCAGGCGAGTTCTTTACCACTAGTGCCACCTGGGAAGCCCCAGGATTTGCATACGCCGTCTCATTTAACTGTCGAAACCCGCCTAAGTCTTATTTTATAGTTAAGAAAACTGGGGCCCAGAAAGGTTAAATAACTTCTTAAGCTAATCATTCAGACTTACTTTCTGTCATACCCTTGTAATTCTTTCCTGCCCTCCTCCATGCTTCCTTCCTTTCTCTTTCCTTTCTCCTTTGCTCCTTTCTTTCTTCCCTCTCTCCCTTCCTCCCTACCTACAGCTTTATTGAGGTATAATTGACACACAATATAGTGCATATATTTAAAGCGTAGAGTTCGATACATTTTGACATATACGTACACTCATGACCATCACCACAATCAAGATAGTGAACTTATTTATCTTTCCTTGGTAATTCCTTCCTTCTCTCCCCACCCCCATCCATAAGCTAATACTAGTTTGCTTTTGATACTTAGGTTAGTTTGCATTTTCTATTATTTTATCTGAATGGAATCATGCAGGATATACTTAGTTGTCCAGTGCTTTCACTCAGTATAATTATTTTGAGATTGGTCCATGTTGTTGCATGCGTCACTAATTTATTCTTTGCTATTGAGTAGTGTTCCATTTATGAATATATGGTAATTTTATCTGTCAAAGGAAGTAAGTTATACCTATTTTTTGAACTTTGAATTAATTCTGTAGTAGGTATTTTTTCTGACTTCTGTTATTCAGCACTGTTGTGAGATTCATTTGTGTTGAATTTACTTATAATACTGTTTAATATCAAATTATGTAAATATACTGAATGTATTTATCTATTACTGTTGACAGACATTTGGGATGTTTCCAGGTTTTTACTGTTACAAGTAATACTGCTTTGAATATTCTTGAACATGTGTCTCAGTGTACATATATTTATATCAGTTAATTACCCTGGAGTAGAATTGGAACAGGATTCCATGGACAGAGGAGCCTGGTGGGCTGCACCCCATGGGGTCACAAAGAGTAGGACATGACTGAGTGACTAACGCTTTCGATTTCACTTTCATTTACCCTGGAGTAGAATTGCCGAGTCTTAGAGTATATGTATGTTCAACTCTAGTAGATAATGCCAAAGAATTTTCCAAGGTGGTTGTACCAATTTACAGCAGCAGCGGCCTTGTTGGAGAGTTCCAGCTGCTCCATGTCCTCAGCAACACTTGGTTTTATTTATCCTTTTATTTGAGGCATACTGATAAGTAGTACTCATTGTGGTTTTAACTTGTATGTCCCTGATGAATAATGAGATTGAACATCCTTTCATATATAATTGGCATCTTTTCTTTAACGAAGTATCTGTTCATCTTTTGCCTATTTTTCTGGTTTTTCTTTCCTTTTAAAAAATACATTGAAAAAATTTCTTTATATATTCTAGGTAAAAGCAATTTGTCAGTTATTTGTTGCAGATTTATGTAAACATGCTTGAGTTTTATATTTTGATTTTTATGTCCAGCAGCCTGGAAGTTCTTTCTTATTCTGGTAATTTTATTTATCTGTAGATTCTTTCGGATTTTCTGTGTGTTCAGTCATCTTGTGAAAATGACAGTTTTCCCTCCCCCTTTTTAATCTGTATATATTTTATTTGATTTCCTATTGCACTGGCATACATCTCCAGTGTAATGCTGAACAGAGATGGTGATGAAGAGGCGTCCTAGTCTTGTTTCCAGCCCCACATCCCACTCTTAAATATGTATTCCAGTTCTTTTCCCTTCTGTTTATCAGATTGTGGAAATTCTACATATTGTTTTGTAAGGCTTTTGTTTTCCTTTTCAAGAAAATCATGAATGGATGTTTTCTTTGTTTTTTATTTCTTTTGTTAATCTGAATTACATTGAATTTTGAACTTTCCAGTGCTGATATAAGCCAGATTTAGTGGAGATGTATTTATCATTTTTATACATTAGTAGAGCTGTTTGCTGCTATTTTATTTTGTATTTTTGCATCTATATTTATGAGTGAGATTGACTTGAAAATTTCCTTTCTCTAAATGTCCTTTTTCGGTTTTGCTAATCAAGGTTTGTTGGCATCATAAAATGAGTTGGGGTATATTCCCTGTTTTTCTATTCTCTGGAAAAAATTTGTGGAAGATTATAGTTTCTTCCTTATGTGTTTTATAGAATTTGCTGGTAAAACCACCTGGGCTTGAAATTGTCTTTGTAGGAAAGTTTTAAATCATGTATTTAATTTTTTAAATAGTTATAGGACTATTCAGATATTGAGTTTGGTAAGTTGTATTTTAAGGAGTTTTCCCTTATGTAAATTTTCAAATATATTGGCAAAAAGTTTTTCTTAATATTCTTTAGAGAACTTTTAAAATTGTCTACAGGATCTGTACTGATGTCTTACTTTTTATTCCCGATACTGGTTATTTGTGTCTTCTCCCTTTTTTCATGATCAATCTCATTGGATGTTTGTTGGTTTTAATAGTTTTTATGAAGAACCAGTTATTAACTTTGTTGATCTCTATTTATATATGTATTTTCTGTTTTGTTAACTTCTATTCTTTATTTCCTTAAACTTTGTGTTCAATTTGCTGTTCTATTGCTAAATCTTGGGGGATGGATGCTTAACTTAATACTTTTCAACTGTTTTCTTTTCTGATATATTCATTTAACTCTGTGTATTTCCCTCAAGCCTTGCTTTTGTTGTGCTCCATTATTTTTGAGAAATAGGATTTTCATTGTACTTTGTTTAAATATATTTTTAAAGTTACATTGTGTTTTCTTTTTTGCCTCTGTGGGTTATTCAGAAGTGTATTTCTTAATTTCCAAATACATGTTCATTTTTAAAGGTATATTTTTTTCTTTTTTTCAAGCTTAATTGCATTGTGGTTAGAGAACATACTCTGTATGATTTAAGTGTTTTGGAATTTGTTGACACTTGATTTATGACCAGGATAGAGTCAATTTTAGTAAATATTTTTAGCTACCTGAAAGTGTTTTGCATTTGTTGGATATCAAGTTCTCTATATATTATGGTAAATTTGTGAATTCTGCTGTTCCAATTCTAATATATTCTCATTGTTTTTTATTTTTTTAATCCTGCTCATTTTATCAGTTTCTGAAAGAGCTGTTTTGAAAATCTCATATGTAGATTATGAACGTTCATCTATGTAATTCTGCCACTTTTTGCTTTGTATATTTGGGCCATAGGGATAGAAATTTAGAACTAGTACATCTTCAGGTAAATTGAACTTTTTAAAAAAATCCATTCTAAAGTATCCTATTGTATCTCTAGCAGTGTTTTTTTGTATTGAAGTCTTTATTTAGTTTCATCTGTTTGCATTTAGATAGTATTTGCATTATACTTGTACTTTTTTTCTTACCTGTATTGTTGTGGTGTAAATGTGTTTCTTGTTTGTTTTTAAAGCCATTTTCACAATCTTTATTCTTTATTTGGATCATTTAGTCCTTTACATCAGTGTATTTCCAGATACATTTAGGCTCAAATCTGTTGTGTCAGAGGCTGTCAAACTTTCTGTAAAAAGGCTTTTTGTGTGATTTGGTGTCTGTCGCAGCTATTTAGCTCTAGTGTTTTTGTTGTTGTTTTAATGTATTTATTTATTTGGCTGCACTGGGTTTTAGTTGTGGCATGTGGGATCTAGTGTCCTCACCAGGGATCCAGCCCAGGCGCCCTGCATTGGGAGCTCAAGAGTCTTAATCACTGGACCACCTGGGGAGTCCCTCTGTTCTTTAATACAAAGGCAGCTATGACCAACGTGTAAAAATGAGTACGGGTGTGTCCTAATAAACTTTATTTATGAAAACAAACAATTGGCCAGATTTGTTGATGGTGCTGCAATTTGCCAACCTCTTTTACTATTTTAATGTTTTTTCTGTTTATCTTACTTGTTTTATATTTTGTCCTTTTCTTTCTTATCTTTTGGCCTTAAATTTTTTTTTATTCTATTACATATTTTCCTTCTCTCACCTTAGAAGTAATAGCCTCGTTTTTTAGTGGTTAACCTAGAGATTGTAACATACTTCCTTGATGTATTAATTTCTAGTAATAATTGGTACTTTTATCATTTTCCTGAAAACGAAGGAACCTGAGAACACTACCACTTCCTGACTTCTATGCTTTATATTCCATTAGTGAGTATGTGTGTTTAATTTTTTACTCAGGAAATTAAAAGTTTTCTATTTTTAAAACACTTTTTATTGTGGAAATGTACACTTACATGCCATTTTTGTGTGTGTTTCTTTAGCTTTTTATTATAAACCACTAAGTAATGAACTGTAATATAGTTTCAACAGTTTTTAGTATTTTCACAGTCTTGTTTAAAACAGTTCTCAGACATCAAATTATTACCTGTCCATAGACACTTATGTGTAAGTGTCCATAGATACTTATGTATCTGTAACAGCTAATGATTTAGAGGACAATAATATTACCCAGCTAACAAAATTAATGATAATTAAATATTTTTAATATCTAGTTTATTTGTTCAAGTCAGGTGGTTATGTTTTTTATATGTTTTGTATAGTCATTTTTTAGATTTATTATTTTACTTTTCCTGTGATGCTTTTGTCCTGGGCTGTTTTTCTGCTTTTTAAAAAACATCTTTTAATACCCCTTATTGTGGATTTTCTGGTGATAAATTCTCAGTTTTTGTTAGTTGGTCATATCTTTAATTTATCTTCATCTAAGAAACTTTTGTTATGGGCACTTTCAAACATGAAATATTAGGGTAAAGGAAAACGTTAAACAAAACTATGAATATGCAATTAGTATGTTCAAGGATGTGGGACCAGAGAAGGCAGTGGCACCCGACTCCAGTACTCTTGCCTGGAAAATCCCATGGACGGAGGAGCCTGGTAGGCTGCAGTCCATGGGGTCATGAAGAGTCGGACACGACTGAGCAACTTCACTTTTCACTTTCATGCATTGGAGAAGGAAATGGCAACCCACTCCAGTGTTCTTGCCTGGAGAATCCCAGGGACGGCGGAGCCTGGTGGGCTGCTGTCTATGGGGTCGCACAGAGTTGGACACGCCTAAAGCGACTTAGCAGCAGCAGCAGGATGTGGGACCCTCTATAGAACAAATAATTTGGTTCCTTCAACATCAAAAAAACAGTACAGAAAGGTTGAGGAAAGCCAGAGATAAAGAGACTCAGAAATCACATCAATTAAACATAATATATAAATCTTGGTGTGATCCTGACTGGAGAAGATCAGTTACATGTACTATGTGTGTGTATGACAATTGAGGAGAACTGAGCACTGACCGGACACTTGGTGACATTAGAGAACTAATACTGTATTTTTAGATAAGGTAACATACTGTGGTTATGTTTTTGAAATTGCCCTTATCTTTCACAGACACATCTGAAATGCTAATGGATGAAATGCAATGTCTTTGATTCTGAGATCTGCTTTGTAACAATTCAGTAGTACTGGTATGGAATAGACAGAACAAACCTGGCCATGGTTTAACCATGCTGAAGCACAGAGATTGCAACATGGAAGTTCACTATATTAAGATCCTAGCGTCTGAGTAAGCTTTATACATGTTTGAAAGTGTTCATAATAAAAGGTTTTTTTAATGAAGACAAATTAAAGATATGACCAACTAACAAAAACTGAGAATTTATCACCAGAAAATCCACATTAAGAGGAATTAAAAGATATTTTTTAAAAAGAAGAAAAGTGATCCAGGACAAAAGCATCACAGGAAAAGTAAAATAAATTAAATCTAAAAAATGACTATACAAAACATATAAAAAACATAACCACCTGACTTGAACAAATAAACTAGACATTAAAAATATTTAATCATCATTAATTTTGTTAGCTGGGTAATATTATTGTCCTCTAAATCATTAGCTGTTAGAGATACATAAGTGTCTATGGACAGGTAATAATTTGATGTCTGAGAACTGTTTTAAACAAGACTGTGAAAATACTAAAAACTGTTGAAACTATATTACCGTTCATTCAGTTCAGTTGCTCAGTTGTGTCTGACTCTTTGCGACCCCACGAATTGCAGCACGCCCGGCCTCCCTGTCTATAACCAACTCCCGGAGTTCACTCAAACTCAGGTCCATTGAGTCGGTGATGCCATCCAGCCATCTCATCCTCTGTTGTCCTCTTCTCCTCCTGCCCCCAATCCCTCCCAGCATCAGAGTCTTTTTCAATGAGTCAACTCTTCACATGAGGTGGCCAGAGTACTGGAGTTTCAGCTTTAGCACCATTCCTTCCAAAGAACACCCAGGACTGATCTCCTTTAGGATGGACTGGTTGGATCTCCTTGCAGTCCAAGGGACTCTCAAGAGTCTTCTCCAACACCACAGTTCAAAAGCATCAATTCTTCAGCACTCAGCTTTCTTCATAGTCCAACTCTCACATCCATACATGACTACTGGAAAAACCATAGCCTTGACTAGACGGACCTTTGTTGGCAAAGTAATGTCTCTGGTTTTTAATATGCTATCTAGGTTAGTCATAACTTTCCTTCCAAGGAGTAAGCATCTTTTAATTTCATGGCTGCAGTCACCATCTGCTGTGATTTTGGAGCCCAAAAAAATAGTCTGACACTGTTTCCACTGTTTCCCCATCTATGTCCCATGAAGTGACGGGAACAGATGCCATGATCTTCGTTTTCTGAATGTTGAGCTTTAAGCCAACTTTTTCACTCTCCTCTTTCACTTTCATCAAGAGGCTTTTTAGTTCCTCTTCACTTTCTGCCACAAGGGTGGTGTCATCTGCATATCTGAAGTTATTGATATTTCTCCCAGCAATCTTGAATCCAGCTTGTGCTTCTTCCAGCCCAGTGTTTTCTCATGATGTACTCTGCATATAAGTTAAATAACAGGGTGACAATATACAGCCTTGACGTAGTCCTTTTCCTATTTGGAACCAGTCTGTTGTTCCATGTCTAGTTCTAACTGTTGCTTCCTGACCTGTGTATAGGTTTCTCAAGAGGCAGGTCAGGTGGTCTGGTATTACCATCTCTTTCAGAATTTTCCAAGGTTTATCGTGATCCACACAGTCAAAGGCTTTGGCATAGTCAATAAAGCAGAAATAGATGTTTTTCTGGAACTCGCTTGCTTTTTTGATGATCCAGCAGATGTTGTCAATTTAATCTCTGGTTCCTTTGCCTTTTCTAAAACTAGCTTGAACATCTGAAAGTTCACGGTTCATGTATTGCTGAAGCCTGGCTTGGAGAATTTTGAGCGTTACTTTACTAATGTGTGAGATGAATGCAATTATGTGGTAGTTTGAGCATTCTTTGGCATTGCCTTTCTTTGGGATTGGAATGAAAACTGACCTTTCCCAGTCCTGTGGCCACTACTGAGTTTTCCAAATTTGCTGGCATATTGAGTGCAGCACTTTCATAGCATCATCTTTCAGGACTTGAAATAGCTCAACTGGAATTCCATCACCTCCACTAATTTTGTTCATAGCGATGCTTTCTAAGGCCCACTTGACTTTACATTCCAGGATGTCTGGCTCTAGGTGAGTGATCACACCATCATGATTATCTTCGTCGTGAAGATCTTTTTTGTACAGTTCATTACTTAGTGGTTTATAATAAAAAGCTAAAGAAACACACACAAAAATGGCATGTAAGTGTACATTTCCACAATAAAAAGTGTTTTAAAAATAGAAAACTTTTAATTTCCAGAGTAAAAATTTAAACACACATACTCACTAATGGAATATAAAGCATAGAAGTCAGGAGGTGGTAGTGTTCTCAGGTTCCTTCATTTTCAGGAAAATGATAAAAGTACCAATTATTACTAGAAATTAATACATCATGGAAGTATGTTACAATCTCTAGGATAGCCATTAAAAAAATGAGGCTTTCTAAGATGAGAGAAGAAAAAAATGTAATAGAATAAAATGTAGCAACTAGATAAAATTCAGTTCAATATTTTGATGAGACTACTTCATCGGCAATATGTATACTTCCATCAAAGACATATAATATTTTGTTTTTATCTCTTTCATGATGTTAGTAGCCATTGATGCTCATCACCTAGATCCATTATTTTATTAAGGGTTTACTTTCATTTGTATTTTTGCTGGGTATAGTATTCTAGTTGAAAGATTTTTTTTTTGTAATATTTTAGGAGCAGTTTTAGATTTACAACAAAATTGATAGCCAGGCTCCTCTGTCCATGGAATTCTCCAGGCAAGGATACTGGAGTGCATTTCCATTTCCTTCTCCAGGGGATCTTCCTTACTCAGGAATCAAACCTGGGTCTCCTGCATTGCAGGCAGATTCTTTACTGATTGAGCCACCAGGGAAGCTGAAATTAAAAGGAGGTTTTGTGTGTGTCCCCGTCCCCAGACACATAGCCTTTCCATTATCAACATTACTCATCAGAATGATACTTTTTTTTTTTTTAACCAAGAATGAATCTACATTAATACATCACAATCATCTAGAATCCGTAGTTCACCTTGGGGTTCAGTCTTGGTGTTACACATGCTGTGGGTTGGTCAATGTATGATGACGTATACCCATCATTATAATATTCTGCGAGTATTTTCACTTGTCTAGAACCCCTGGTGTTCTGTTTTAATGTTTCCATAGTTTTGCCTTTTTGAGAATGTCATATTGTAGTTGACTCTTAAGTAGGGGTTCCAACCCTCTGTGTAGTTGAATATCATGTATATTTTTACAGTGGACACTTCATATCTGCAATTTTGTATTCATAGATTAAAACAGTTGTGGATCATTTAGTAATCTGTGTATAAGTGGTCCCACACAGTTCACACCTGTGGTGCTCAAAGGTCAACTGTAGTTGGAATCAGACAGTATGTAATAATAGCATTTTTAGGTTGGCTTTTTTCACTTAGTAATATGCTGAATAATATTCCACTGTCTGGATGTGAATTCATTATCCATTCTGTCTGTTCTACTGAAGGACAGACATCTTGGCTGCTTTTCAGTTATGAATAAACCTACTGTAACCATTCTTGTGCGTGAACTTAAGTTTTCAACTCCTCTGAGTATATAGCAAAGAACGCAATTGCTAGATTGTGAGGAAGAATCTTGTGAAGTGGCTGTATTATGCTGCGTTCTCACCAGCAGTGAAAGGGAATTTCTGTTGCTCCACATCCTTGGTGTTGTCAGTGTTCTAGACTGTGGCCATTCTAATAGATACATAGTCGTATCTTGTTTTAATTTACATTTCCCTGATGACATATGATGTAGAACATCTTTTCGTATGCTTGTCTGTCATCTCTATGTTATCTTTGGTGAGGTGTCTCTTAAAGTTTTTGGCACATTTTTTATCAGGTTGTTTTCTTACTGTTGAGCTTTAAGAGTCAACAATATATTTGGGATAACTTTTTTTTTTTTTTTCCTCATTCTTTTGCAAATAATTTATCCCAGTCTGTGGCTTGTTTCCTTATTTTCTTGACATCTTTCATAGAGCTGGTTTTTATTTTAATGAAGTCCAGCTTATCAGTGAATTCTTTCATAGATTGTGTCTTTAGTGATTTATCTAAAAAGACATCACCATAGCCAACGTCATCTAAGTTTTCTCCTATGTTATTTTCCAGGAGTTTTATGGTTTTGCATTTTACTAGATTAAAAAACAATTCTTCAAAGATGATTGCATTGTTTACTGTTCAGATATTAGCTGTCAGTCTCATTATTGTTCCTTTGAAGGCAACATTTGATGGTGGGAAGGCTTTAGCTGCTTTTAGATGTTCTTTTTGTCTTTGACCTTCCCCAGTTTTACTATGATGTGACTTATCTTTTTATTTTTATTGATGTGTACATATCTTTTTATTTGTCCTCTTAGGATTTGTTGGGCTAACTTGAACCTGTGGTTTGATAGCTTTTATCAGCTTTGGAAAATTCTTCAGCATTATCTCTTGTAGATATTTCTTCTGACCTGTTCTTACTTTCTTTACATGTCAGACATTTTTGCATTGTCCTTTGTCTTTTATTTTTCTTTTCTGTTTCCCAGTCTTGTGTTTCACTGAGCTTTTCTTTTTTTTTAAATAATTTTTGTTGGATTGTAGTTGATTTACAATATTGTATTAGTTTATGTTTCACTGAGCTTTAAACCAGAATAGATTTTTCTCACCTCTCTTTAGTTTACCAATTCTCACTATAGTATATTGGAGATTGGAAATGGCAACCCACTCCAGTATTCTTGCCTGGAGAATCCCATGGACAGAGGAGCTTGGTGGACTTTAGTCCATGGGGTCACAAAGAGTCGGACACTCTGAGTGAGTGACTGAGTGACTAACACACACTACAGTGTATTGAATCTACAGTTTAACTGCATCCGTTGAGATATTAATTTTAGTTATTGTATTTTTCAGATATAGAATTTATATTTTTATAATGCATAAACTCATAAAGTCTGAGCTTTATAATATTAACATTTGGAACATTGTTAAATTTGTTTCTTCTGATTGTTCATCTTATCTTGTTTCTTTATGTGCCTGGTGGTTGTTTGAATGTGTTTAAGACAACCATGCAGGGTCCAGTATCAGAGTTTGAAAAGATAAGAGTTTGTGGTCACTTTGAGAGCTTGCCTACTTATGGTTCATCCTTAACTCCTTATGCTTACTCTTTGGGTCTCAATTCAAAGGATATGGATTTTCTCATGCTTCCCACCTGTGGCAAGTCTGAAGCTTACCTTGTGAGGCTTTGCTCCATTTCTCAGTCTTAGCTGCCTCTTCTAGATGCCCCCAGGGAAAAGCTGCCCTACATATCTGTCTCTCTCTCTGGATATCCTCCTCTTGGATCTTGGCTTACTGATTCTTAACTGGTCTTCAGTTCTCTGATGCTCTTTAAGCATACCCCCCACGTCTCCTACTTTTCTCCTTTCTCATTGGAAGGTTTTTAGATCAATTTTCTATTACTGGAAATTGAACTATTTTTCCTTGCTGTTTAACTTATTCACGGATATATAATTTCTGTATTAACTTTTAAAAAATTATTAAAGTACTACTCTTGTAATATAGTATATTAAAAAGATGCATAGAAGTTTAAAGGAGCAGGAAAAAAATCACAGTGCTGTCAGTGAGAGGCAGTTACTATTAATAGTTCCTTTTTTTTAAAAGAGTTTTTGTGGGGTTGGGTTTGGGGAAGAGTTTGGAGGTAAGCTTATTTTGGCTATTCTGAGTTTGAGGTGATTAAAATATCTAGGTAGAGTTATGCTTGAGGCATTTAGATATTAAACAGATGATTTGATTCAAGAACAGGGTGTCGATCTGAATTTGCACATTAAAAACAATGTTAGTTGAACCTATCAGAGTAAATAAATGGAAGGCAGTGGTAGTTGTAGACTTCCTCTGTTAAGGGTGGCGCAGATTGAGAAGGGATAGGGTAATTATGGGAGAGTAAGATAGAACTCAACTTTTGTAGAGTTGGAAAGGCCAAGACAGTATCATATTTTTTATTTGTAAGTTATGTGCCTATGGGAACATTTTTTTCTATTCCATATTTAATGGCTTTGGTTCAGTTTTTTTAGCATAAAATTCTGTATGCTGAATAATAGTATGTAAAACAATATTATAGTGTGAAATATTAATTTGCGGTTATTCTGTGGCCCTTCTACTCTAGTCAGTAAAGAAGAAATTATGTTTAGAAGAGGCAAAGTCTACATGGAGGAGTTAAAAAGAGGAGGATGCGAAAAAAGTGAGGAGAGAGAGGGAAAAAGAAGGAAGAATGAAGTTAGTGTTTTACATCTAATCACAGACCAGATTAAGAACTTGACGTTCAGGATCTCAGACTTGCTAATAGTCTTGTGCAGATGACTGTCATCAATCTTGTATTCTATTAAGTGTGCATAATCATGAAATCACAGTGTTAATAATAAAACTATGTTAAACACAAAAGATTTTCATACTAAATCAGTTTGTATGTATAGAGACAATATAGGAAGCAGTACTTTTGTTCTTCCTGTTCACATAACCATTGGTACTAAAAAAAAAAAAAGAGTGACTTTATACCGAAGTTTCTTGGTGACATACATTATTTTAGTTCTATACCAGACAAGTTCTTTAAATAGACGTGCACAAAGGGCATTTAAAGATAGATTAGAAATTCATGACCACATACCTACTTATTTTTAACATATACTTTGAATTATCTGTTTATTTCTGCAGTTGTAATTATTTTGTATTTTTTGTGTTTGGTCATTAAACAAGAGCCCTTACAATATTGATATTTGATTTAACAGAGCTACAATAGAAGAGGCGTACTCCAGGTCAATGACAAAACTAGCAAAATCTGCAAGCAATTATTCACAACTTGGGTGAGTTAATTTCTTTGAACAGCTCTTTCAGTGTTGATTTAGCCGAAGTTTTTGAGAATAATAGGTTTCCATTAAAGATGTAATAGTTCATAAATATAAAATACATAGTTGTTTAAAATATGCCTATATGAATATATTCTTGACTTAATAGAAAATACAGTTGAATTTGTTGAATCAGTTAATGCAAAATGAAACTTACTTTTCCCCCTTTAAAACTACATAGTCTTTCAGTAGTATAATTTTGGGATTATAAATGTTATGTGTTATGCACATTATTCTGGTTTTCTATAAGTTCATTTACATTCTGTTGAACAGTGGTCTTTAAAAACCCACTTAATATAAATTTTATTAAAATGATTGAAATGCATTAGAAATGTCAGTTAGGATTTTATAGACTACCTTTAAATTTTCCTTTTAAAAATATGGGCTCAAGAAATGTTTTCTTTGAAAAATGAATATTATTAATAAGAATATATTTTGAATGAGGTATACTTATAGCCATAACAACTCTGGAAAGAGTAATTGTATAATTTGAATAATAACAAGTCTGGAAGGAATACTTAGTCTGACTTATATAAAATTGGGGGAG